>NW_027011812.1:176445-251445 GCF_036934945.1 Oncorhynchus masou masou | reverse complement strand
TCTGATATGTAATGTAGTATTTAACATAGTAATATGGTAACATTGTAGTAATGCTGGTACCTGATGATATTGTAATGCAGTAATAATATAGTAATGTAGGTACCTGATGATAATGTAATAATGATGTATGTAACTAATGATGCAATAATAATGTAGGTACCTGATGATGTAACAATAATGTGGGCACCTGGTGATAATGTAATGAAATGATAATGTTGTAATGTTGGTACCGGATAATGTAATATAGTTGTGGTAATGTGGGCATCTGATAATGTCATGTTGTTATAACATAGTATTGTTGGTAACGTGGTATTAATGTAGTAGTGCCGACACCCAATGATAATGTCATGTAGTAATCATGTAGTTATGTTGATACCTGATGAGGTCCACAGGTTGGTATTTGTAGAAGGCTCCATATCTGGCCCACTCATCATGCAGCAGCTTAGACAGAACAGACAGAGTAGAGTTCAGAACAGACATCCGAGTACAGTACAGACAGAGTAGAGTAGAGTACAGACAGAGTAGAGTAGAGTACAGACAGAGTAGAGTACAGTACAGACAGAGTAGAGTAGAGTACAGACAGAGTAGAGTACAGTACAGACAGAGTAGAGTACAGTACAGACATCCGAGTACAGTACAGACAGTAGAGTTCAGAACAGACATCCAAGTACAGTACAGACAGAGTAGAGTAGAGTACAGACAGAGTAGAGTAGAGTACAGACAGAGTAGAGTACAGTACAGACAGAGTAGAGTACAGTACAGACATCCGAGTACAGTACAGACAGAGTAGAGTAGTCATCAGAGTACAGTACAATACAGACAGAGTAGAGTACAGTACAGACAGTAGAGTAGAGTCATCAGAGTACAGTACAGACAGAGTAGAGTAGAGTCATCAGAGTACAGTACAGTACAGACAGAGTAGAGTAGAGTCCAGGCATTAGAGTACAGTCAGAGTAGAGTACAGTCAGAGTAGAGTACAGTCCAGAGAGTAGAGTCATCAGAGTAGAGTACAGTCCAGACATCAGAGTAGAGTACAGTCAGAGTAGAGTACAGTCCAGAGAGTAGAGTAGAGTCATCAGAGTAGAGTACAGTCCAGACATCAGAGTAGAGTACAGTCAGAGTAGAGTACAGTCCAGACATCAGAGTAGAGTCCAGTCCAGACATCAGAGTAGAGTAGAGTCCAGACATCAGAGTAGAGTACAGTCAGAGTAGAGTACAGTCCAGACATCAGAGTAGAGTCCAGTCCAGACATCAGTGTAGAGTAGAGTCCAGTCATCAGAGTAGAGTAGAGTCCAGACATCAGAGTAGAGTAGAGTCCAGTCCAGACATCAGAGTAGAGTAGAGTCCAGTCCAGACATCAGAGTAGAGTACAGTCAGAGTAGAGTACAGTCCAGACATCAGAGTAGAGTCGAGTCCAGTCCAGACATCAGAGTAGAGTAGAGTCCAGTCCAGACATCAGAGTAGAGTAGAGTCCAGTCCAGACATCAGAGTAGAGTACAGTCAGAGTAGAGTACAGTCCAGACATCAGAGTAGAGTACAGTCAGAGTAGAGTCCAGTCCAGACATCAGAGTAGAGTAGAGTCATCAGAGTAGAGTCCAGTCCAGACATCAGAGTAGAGTAGAGTACAGTCCAGACATCAGAGTAGAGTACAGTCAGAGTAGAGTACAGTCCAGACATCAGAGTAGAGTAGAGTCCAGTCCAGACATCAGAGTAGAGTAGAGTACAGTCCAGACATCAGAGTAGAGTCCAGTCCAGACATCAGAGTAGAGTCCAGTCCAGACATCAGAGTAGAGTCCAGTCCAGACATCAGAGTAGAGTCCAGTCCAGACATCAGAGTAGAGTCCAGTCCAGACATCAGAGTAGAGTACAGTCCAGACATCAGAGTAGAGTACAGTCAGAGTAGAGTCCAGTCCAGACATCAGAGTAGAGTCCAGTCCAGACATCAGAGTAGAGTCCAGTCCAGACATCAGAGTAGAGTAGAGTCATCAGGATTTCCCAAACGTTTTTACATCATGGCCCACCAATTGAGGTTTCTTATCGTGACCCAATGTAAGGGTTGAGTGTGAGAAAAAAAACATATCTTGGCAGCAGAGAGAAAATGTTACAGTTTTAAAGCTAAATCCTGTGACCCACCTGGACCCACAAGTGAGTCCCAACTCCCAGTTTGGGAGGCACTGTAGTAGAATACAGTGTTTTGCTGTGCTTACTTCCTGCAGGAGATTGGTGGGCGGAGTAGGAGAGGTGGGCGGAGCTGGGAGGGTCGTCATGGGTGACGGGGTACACCTGTGACAGCTCAGCTGTGGCATAAAGCCACCGTTTCCCCATTCAGCAAGAGATTCCTCTCTCCATGCATACCTTTGGTCGTTTCGTTGTGGTTTTGGCAGTTGACACCTAATTTACTGACTGTCATGCCTCATCTGATTATTGTTGTGAGTGTTTATGAAATAAATTGATTTTGTTATTCCTTCATTCAGTGTGTGGTTTCCCATTGTTTGTTACAATCTTGAGCCAGGTTGTAACAGTATATTATAGTATAGTACAGTAGAGCAATAGTTACCTGTCTGTCATTCCTCTCTGAGTGACCCACGACCTTATAATCCCCCTGCAGAGAGGGGAGGAGTCAAACAGACCAATCACATCACAAATAGAAAGCTCACAGTGTTTTACAGTTTGCGTTATCAATAGCAACATTATCACGAGGTTAACAGTAACATCATGTATACTGTATGTGCAGCTGGAAGGACAGGAACTTACATCATGGAGAGGGAAGGCTGAATCATAGACACCTTTAGCTATTAATGTGGTGATGCCTGAGAGAGAAAGAGGTGTCGGTTACTCAATGTATCAACAAACTCATCTAATATTAGTGAGAGATGCTTCAGTGATCTGTATCAGCTTTCCCATTCAGAGAGGAGAGAAGTGGCTGGGTGGGGGCAAGAGAGGAGAGAATAGGGCAGGGCAATAGAGGAGAGGGCAGGAGAGGGCAGGGAAGGAGATGGGAGGAGAGAATAGGGCAGGGCAATAGGAGAGGGCAAGAGAGGAGAGGAGAGGGCAGGGCAATAGAGGAGAGGGCAAGAGAGGAGAGGGCAGGGCAATAGAGGAGAGGGCAAGAGAGGAGAGGGCAGGAGAGGGAAGGAGAGGACAGGGCAGGAAAGGAGAGGGCAGGAGTGGACAGGGCAGGAGAGGAGAGGGCAGGAGTGAACAAGGAAGGAGATGAGGAGCGGGCAGGAGGGGACAGGGCAGGAAAGGAGAGGGCAGGAGTGGACAGGGCAGGAAAGGAGAGGGCAGGAGAGGACAGGGCAGGAGAGGACAGGGAAGGAGATGAGAGGAGCGGGCAGGAGAGGACAGGGCAGGAGAGGGCAGGAGAGGAGAGGGCAGGAGAGGACAGGGCAGGAGAGGACAGGGCAGGAGATGAGAGGAGCGGGCAGGAGAAGACAGGGAAGGAGATGAGAGGAGCGGGCAGGAGAAGACAGGGAAGGAGATGAGAGGAGCGGGCAGGAGAAGACAGGGAAGGAGATGAGAGGAGCGGGCAGGAGAAGACAGGGAAGGAGATGAGAGGAGCGGGCAGGAGAAGACAGGGAAGGAGATGAGAGGAGCGGGCAGGAGAAGACAGGGAAGGAGATGAGAGGAGCGGGCAGGAGAAGACAGGGAAGGAGATGAGAGGAGCGGGCAGGAGAAGACAGGGAAGGAGATGAGAGGAGCGGGCAGGAGAAGACAGGGAAGGAGATGAGAGGAGCGGGCAGGAGAAGACAGGGAAGGAGATGAGAGGAGCGGGCAGGAGAAGACAGGGAAGGAGATGAGAGGAGCGGGCAGGAGAAGACAGGGAAGGAGATGAGAGGGCAGGAACAGTGGGAAGCTCAGTGGGCTCAGTGGGAACAGCTTTAACTAATTGATTCATTACCTCGAACTAATTATCAAGACCTCTACGAAGCCAGAAACATCACAGTGGTTAGCTTCACCAACGAGCCAATCACAGCACAGCTACAGGGACCACAACTCCCACATGCCTCTGCTTCAATCTCAGCCTGACCCCACAACACACTTCAGGAGAGGACGATAAAGGGAACTGGGAAGAGAGGAGGAGAGGACAATACAAGGAACTGGGAAGAGAGGAGGAGAGGACAATAAAGGGAACTGGGAAGAGAGGAGGAGAGGACAATACAAGGAACTGGGAAGAGAGGAGGAGAGGACAATACAAGGAACTGGGAAGAGAGGAGGAGAGGACAATACAAGGAACTGGGAAGAGAGGAGGAGAGGACAATAAAGGGAACTGGGAAGAGAGGATGAGAGGACAATAAAGGGAACTGGGAAGAGAGGAGGAGAGGACAATAAAGGGAGCTGGGAAGAGAGGAGGAGAGGACAATAAAGGGAACTGGGAAGAGAGGAGGAGAGGACAATAAAGGGAACTGGGAAGAGAGGATGAGAGGACAATAAAGGGAACTGGGAAGAGAGGAGGAGAGGACAATAAAGGGAACTGGGAAGAGAGGAGGAGAGGACGATACAAGGAACTGGGAAGAGAGGATGAGAGGACGATACAAGGAACTGGGAAGAGAGGATGAGAGGACGATACAAGGAACTGGGAAGAGAGGATGAGAGGACGATACAAGGAACTGGGAAGAGAGGATGAGAGGACGATACAAGGAACTGGGAAGAGAGGATGAGAGAGAGAAAGGACAATAAAGGGAACTGGGAAGAGAGGAGGAGAGGACAATAAATTGGAACTAGGAAGAGAGGAGGAGAGGACAATACAAGGAACTGGGAAGAGAGGAGGAGAGGACAATAAATTGGAACTAGGAAGAGAGGAGGAGAGGACAATACAAGGAACTGGGAAGAGAGGATGAGAGGACAATAAATTGGAACTAGGAAGAGAGGAGGAGAGGACAATACAAGGAACTGGGAAGAGAGGATGAGGACGATAAAGGGAACTGGAAAGAGAGGAGGAGAGGACAATAAATTGGAACTGGGAAGAGAGGAGGAGAGGACAATACAAGGAACTGGGAAGAGAGGATGAGAGGACAATACAAGGAACTGGGAAGAGAGGATGAGGACGATAAAGGGAACTGGGAAGAGAGGAGGAGAGGACAATAAAGGGAGCTGGGAAGAGAGGAGGAGAGGACAATACAAGGAACTGGGAAGAGAGGAGGAGAGGACAATAAAGGGAACTGGGAAGAGAGGAGGAGAGGACAATAAAGGGAACTGGGAAGAGAGGACAATAAAGGGAACTGGGAAGAGAGGAGGAGAGGACAATAAAGGGAACTGGGAAGAGAGGAGGAGAGGACGATAAAGGGAACTGGGAAGAGAGGAGGAGAGGACGATAAAGGGAACTGGGAAGAGAGGATGAGAGGACGATAAAGGGAACTGGGAAGAGAGGAGGAGAGGACAATACAAGGAACTGGGAAGAGAGGAGGAGAGGACGATAAAGGGAACTGGGAAGAGAGGATGAGAGGACGATAAAGGGAACTGGGAAGAGAGGATGAGAGGACAATACAAGGAACTGGGAAGAGAGGATGAGAGGACAATACAAGGAACTGGGAAGAGAGGAGGAGAGGACAATAAAGGGAACTGGGAAGAGAGGAGGAGAGGACGATAAAGGGAACTGGGAAGAGAGGATGAGAGGACAATAAAGGGAACTGGGAAGAGAGGAGGAGAGGACGATAAAGGGAACTGGGAAGAGAGGAGGAGAGGACGATAAAGGGAACTGGGAAGAGAGGAGAGAGAGAGAAAGGACGATAAAGGGAACTGGGAAGAGAGGAGGAGAGAGGGAAAGGACGATAAAGGGAACTGGGAAGAGAGGAGGAGAGAGAGAAAGGACGATAAAGGGAACTGGGAAGAGAGGGGAGAGAGAAAGGACGATAAAGGGAACTGGGAAGAGAGGAGGAGAGAGAGAAAGGACGATAAAGGGAACTGGGAAGAGAGGATGAGAGGACAATAAAGGGAACTGGGAAGAGAGGATGAGAGGACAATAAAGGGAACTGGGAAGAGAGGATGAGAGGACAATAAAGGGAACTGGGAAGAGAGGAGGAGAGGACGATACAAGGAACTGGGAAGAGAGGATGAGAGGACAATAAAGGGAACTGGGAAGAGAGAGAAAGGACAATAAAGGGAACTGGGAAGAGAGGAGGAGAGAGAGAAAGGACAATAAAGAGAACTGGGAAGAGAGGGGGGGAGAGGGAGAGAGGCTCAGGCGAAGAGAGAGCGAAACAGAGGGTGTGTCCTAATATGTATAATACCGTGCATAAAACGGTCAATTTGAGAAGCTCTGTGCTACGTTCCTGCATTAACATGTCCTTTTACAAATACAGACGGAACAACATTATGTAGTTAACGTTTTACTGTATAATTATCAGCTGGCAATAAGGGAATTCTATTCATCTAGCTAGCCATCTAGTTTTACATGTAGAAAACAAATGAAAACTAATGCTGATAAGGACAGATCGACATTTTGCTTTGGGAGGAGGGTAGCGTGTCATTTATTGGACAGGGTAGCGTGTCATTTATTGGACAGGGTAGCGTGTCATTTATTGGACAGGGTAGCGTGTCATTTATTGGACAGGGTAGCGTGTCATTTATTGGACAGGGTAGCGTGTCATTTATTGGACAGGGTAGCGTGTCATTTATTGGACAGGGTAGCGTGTCATTTATTGGACAGGGTAGCGTGTCATTTATTGGACAGGGTAGCGTGTCATTTATTGGACAGGGTAGCGTGTCATTTATTGGACAGGGTAGCGTGTCATTTATTGGACAGGGTAGCGTGTCATTTATTGGACAGGGTAGCGTGTCATTTATTGGACAGGGTAGCGTGTCATTTATTGGACAGGGTAGCGTGTCATTTATTGGACAGGGTAGCGTGTCATTTATTGGACAGGGTAGCGTGTTATTTATTGGACAGGGTAGCGTGTCATTTATTGGACAGGGTAGCGTGTCATTTATTGGACAGGGTAGCGTGTCATTTATTGGACAGGGTAGCGTGTCATTTATTGGACAGGGTAGCGTGTCATTTATTGGACAGGGTAGCGTGTCATTTATTGGACAGGGTAGCGTGTCATTTATTGGACAGGGTAGCGTGTCATTTATTGGACAGGGTAGCGTGTCATTTATTGGACAGGGTAGCGTGTTATTTATTGGACAGGGTAGCGTGTCATTTATTGGACAGGGTAGCGTGTCATTTAATTAACAGGGGAGGGTAGCGTGTTATTTAATTAACAGGGGAGGGTAGCGTGTTATTTAATTAACAGGGGAGGGTAGCGTGTTATTTACTGGACAGGGTAGCGTGTTATTTACTGGACAGGGTAGCGTGTCATTTAATTAACAGGGGAGGGTAGCGTGTTATTTAATTAACAGGGGAGGGTAGCGTGTTATTTAATTAACAGGGGAGGGTAGCGTGTTATTTAATTAACAGGGGAGGGTAGCGTGTTATTTACTGGACAGGGTAGCGTGTCATTTACTGGACAGGGTAGCGTGTCATTTACTGGACAGGGTAGCGTGTCATTTATTGGACAGGGTAGCGTGTCATTTATTGGACAGGGTAGCGTGTCATTTATTGGACAGGGTAGCGTGTCATTTATTGGACAGGGTAGCGTGTCATTTATTGGACAGGGTAGCGTGTCATTTATTGGACAGGGTAGCGTGTCATTTATTGGACAGGGTAGCGTGTCATTTATTGGACAGGGTAGCGTGTCATTTATTGGACAGGGTAGCGTGTCATTTATTGGACAGGGTAGCGTGTCATTTATTGGACAGGGTAGCGTGTCATTTATTGGACAGGGTAGCGTGTCATTTATTGGACAGGGTAGCGTGTCATTTATTGGACAGGGTAGCGTGTCATTTATTGGACAGGGTAGCGTGTCATTTATTGGACAGGGTAGCGTGTCATTTATTGGACAGGGTAGCGTGTCATTTATTGGACAGGGTAGCGTGTCATTTATTGGACAGGGTAGCGTGTCATTTATTGGACAGGGTAGCGTGTCATTTATTGGACAGGGTAGCGTGTCATTTATTGGACAGGGTAGCGTGTCATTTATTGGACAGGGTAGCGTGTCATTTATTGGACAGGGTAGCGTGTTATTTATTGGACAGGGTAGCGTGTCATTTATTGGACAGGGTAGCGTGTCATTTATTGGACAGGGTAGCGTGTCATTTATTGGACAGGGTAGCGTGTTATTTATTGGACAGGGTAGCGTGTCATTTATTGGACAGGGGAGGGTAGCGTGTTATTTATTGGACAGGGTAGCGTGTCATTTAATTAAGAGGGGAGGGTAGCGTGTTATTTAATTAACAGGGGAGGGTAGCGTGTTATTTAATTAACAGGGGAGGGTAGCGTGTTATTTACTGGACAGGGTAGCGTGTTATTTATTGGACAGGGTAGCGTGTCATTTATTGGACAGGGTAGCGTGTCATTTATTGGACAGGGTAGCGTGTCATTTATTGGACAGGGTAGCGTGTTATTTATTGGACAGGGTAGCGTGTCATTTATTGGACAGGGTAGCGTGTCATTTATTGGACAGGGTAGCGTGTCATTTATTGGACAGGGTAGCGTGTCATTTATTGGACAGGGTAGCGTGTTATTTATTGGACAGGGTAGCGTGTCATTTATTGGACAGGGGAGGGTAGCGTGTTATTTATTGGACAGGGTAGCGTGTCATTTAATTAAGAGGGGGAGGGTAGCGTGTTATTTAATTAACAGGGGAGGGTAGCGTGTTATTTAATTAACAGGGGAGGGTAGCGTGTTATTTACTGGACAGGGTAGCGTGTTATTTATTGGACAGGGTAGCGTGTCATTTATTGGACAGGGTAGCGTGTCATTTATTGGACAGGGTAGCGTGTCATTTATTGGACAGGGTAGCGTGTCATTTATTGGACAGGGTAGCGTGTCATTTATTGGACAGGGTAGCGTGTCATTTATTGGACAGGGTAGCGTGTCATTTATTGGACAGGGTAGTGTGTCATTTATTGGACAGGGTAGCGTGTCATTTATTGGACAGGGTAGCGTGTCATTTATTGGACAGGGTAGCGTGTCATTTATTGGACAGGGGAGGGTAGCGTGTTATTTATTGGACAGGGTAGCGTGTCATTTAATTAAGAGGGGAGGGTAGCGTGTTATTTAATTAACAGGGGAGGGTAGCGTGTTATTTAATTAACAGGGGAGGGTAGCGTGTTATTTAATTAACAGGGGAGGGTAGCGTGTTATTTACTGGACAGGGTAGCGTGTTATTTATTGGACAGGGTAGCGTGTTATTTATTGGACAGGGTAGCGTGTTATTTATTGGACAGGGTAGCGTGTCATTTATTGGACAGGGTAGCGTGTCATTTATTGGACAGGGTAGCGTGTCATTTATTGGACAGGGTAGCGTGTCATTTATTGGGGTCCTGTGTGGCTCAGTCGGTAGAGCATGGCGCTTGCAACGCCAAGCGTCGTGGGTTCGATTCCCGCTGGGGCCACCCATATGTAAAAGTAGTGGCCCCAGCCGACTTGTAAGTCGCTTTGGACAAAAGCGTCTGCTAAATGGGATATATATTGGACAGGGTAGCGTGTCATTTATTGGACAGGGTAGCGTGTCATTTATTGGACAGGGTAGCGTGTCATTTATTGGACAGGGTAGCGTGTCATTTATTGGACAGGGTAGCGTGTCATTTATTGGACAGGGTAGCGTGTCATTTATTGGACAGGGTAGCGTGTCATTTATTGGACAGGGTAGCGTGTCATTTATTGGACAGGGTATGGTGGAGAACACCAATCACTCACTGTACCCCTGTATCGACCTGTACTGAGGAACCATGGAGAACACCAATCATTCACTGTACCAATGTCTGGACCTGTACCAAGGAACCATGGAGAACACCAATCATTCACTGTACCAATGTCTGGACCTGTACTGAGGAACCATGGAGAACACCAATCACTCACTGTACCAATGTCTGGACCTGTACCAAGGAACCATGGAGAACACCAATCACTCACGTACCCCTGTATCGACCTGTACTGAGGAACCATGGAGAACACCAATCACTCACTGTACCCCTGTATCGACCTGTACTGAGGAACCATGGAGATGGAACCATGGAGAACACCAATCACTCACTGTACCCTGTATCGACCTGTACTGAGGAACCATGGAGAACACCAATCACTCACTGTACCCCTGTATCGACCTGTACTGAGGAACCATGGAGATGGAACCATGGAGAACACCAATCACTCACTGTACCCCTGTATCGACCTGTACTGAGGAACCATGGAGAACACCAATCACTCACTGTACCCCTGTCTGGACCTGTACCAAGGAACCATGGAGAACACCAATCACTCACTGTACCCCTGTCTGGACCTGTACTGAGGAACCATGGAGAACACCAATCACTCACTGTACCAATGTCTGGACCTGTACCAAGGAACCATGGAGAACACCAATCACTCACTGTACCAATGTCTGGACCTGTACTGAGGAACCATGGAGAACACCAATCACTCACTGTACCCCTGTCTGGACCTGTACTGAGGAACCATGGAGATGGAACCATGGAGAACACCAATCACTCACTGTACCCCTGTATCGACCTGTACTGAGGAACCATGGAGAACACCAATCACTCACTGTACCAATGTCTGGACCTGTACCAAGGAACCATGGAGAACACCAATCACTCACTGTACCCCTGTATCGACCTGTACTGAGGAACCATGGAGAACACCAATCACTCACTGTACCCCTGTCTGGACCTGTACTGAGGAACCATGGAGATGGAACCATGGAGAACACCAATCACTCACTGTACCCCTGTATCGACCTGTACTGAGGAACCATGGAGAACACCAATCACTCACTGTACCAATGTCTGGACCTGTACTGAGGAACCATGGAGAACACCAATCACTCACTGTACCAATGTCTGGACCTGTACCAAGGAACCATGGAGAACACCAATCACTCACTGTACCCCTGTATCGACCTGTACTGAGGAACCATGGAGAACACCAATCACTCACTGTACCCCTGTCTGGACCTGTACTGAGGAACCATGGAGATGGAACCATGGAGAACACCAATCACTCACTGTACCCCTGTATCGACCTGTACTGAGGAACCATGGAGAACACCAATCACTCACTGTACCAATGTCTGGACCTGTACTGAGGAACCATGGAGAACACCAATCACTCACTGTACCCCTGTATCGACCTGTACTGAGGAACCATGGAGAACACCAATCACTCACTGTACCCCTGTCTGGACCTGTACTGAGGAACCATGGAGATGGAACCATGGAGAACACCAATCACTCACTGTACCCCTGTATCGACCTGTACTGAGGAACCATGGAGAACACCAATCATTCACTGTACCAATGTCTGGACCTGTACCAAGGAACCATGGAGAACACCAATCATTCACTGTACCAATGTCTGGACCTGTACTGAGGAACCATGGAGAACACCAATCACTCACTGTACCAATGTCTGGACCTGTACCAAGGAACCATGGAGAACACCAATCACTCACTGTACCCCTGTATCGACCTGTACTGAGGAACCATGGAGAACACCAATCACTCACTGTACCCCTGTATCGACCTGTACTGAGGAACCATGGAGATGGAACCATGGAGAACACCAATCACTCACTGTACCCCTGTATCGACCTGTACTGAGGAACCATGGAGAACACCAATCACTCACTGTACCCCTGTATCGACCTGTACTGAGGAACCATGGAGATGGAACCATGGAGAACACCAATCACTCACTGTACCCCTGTATCGACCTGTACTGAGGAACCATGGAGAACACCAATCACTCACTGTACCAATGTCTGGACCTGTACCAAGGAACCATGGAGAACACCAATCACTCACTGTACCCCTGTCTGGACCTGTACTGAGGAACCATGGAGAACACCAATCACTCACTGTACCAATGTCTGGACCTGTACCAAGGAACCATGGAGAACACCAATCACTCACTGTACCAATGTCTGGACCTGTACTGAGGAACCATGGAGAACACCAATCACTCACTGTACCCCTGTCTGGACCTGTACTGAGGAACCATGGAGATGGAACCATGGAGAACACCAATCACTCACTGTACCCCTGTATCGACCTGTACTGAGGAACCATGGAGAACACCAATCACTCACTGTACCAATGTCTGGACCTGTACCAAGGAACCATGGAGAACACCAATCACTCACTGTACCCCTGTATCGACCTGTACTGAGGAACCATGGAGAACACCAATCACTCACTGTACCCCTGTCTGGACCTGTACTGAGGAACCATGGAGATGGAACCATGGAGAACACCAATCACTCACTGTACCCCTGTATCGACCTGTACTGAGGAACCATGGAGAACACCAATCACTCACTGTACCAATGTCTGGACCTGTACTGAGGAACCATGGAGAACACCAATCACTCACTGTACCAATGTCTGGACCTGTACCAAGGAACCATGGAGAACACCAATCACTCACTGTACCCCTGTATCGACCTGTACTGAGGAACCATGGAGAACACCAATCACTCACTGTACCCCTGTCTGGACCTGTACTGAGGAACCATGGAGATGGAACCATGGAGAACACCAATCACTCACTGTACCCCTGTATCGACCTGTACTGAGGAACCATGGAGAACACCAATCACTCACTGTACCAATGTCTGGACCTGTACTGAGGAACCATGGAGAACACCAATCACTCACTGTACCCCTGTATCGACCTGTACTGAGGAACCATGGAGAACACCAATCACTCACTGTACCCCTGTCTGGACCTGTACTGAGGAACCATGGAGATGGAACCATGGAGAACACCAATCACTCACTGTACCCCTGTATCGACCTGTACTGAGGAACCATGGAGAACACCAATCACTCACTGTACCAATGTCTGGACCTGTACTGAGGAACCATGGAGAACACCAATCACTCACTGTACCAATGTCTGGACCTGTACCAAGGAACCATGGAGAACACCAATCACTCACTGTACCCCTGTATCGACCTGTACTGAGGAACCATGGAGAACACCAATCACTCACTGTACCCCTGTCTGGACCTGTACTGAGGAACCATGGAGATGGAACCATGGAGAACACCAATCACTCACTGTACCCCTGTATCGACCTGTACTGAGGAACCATGGAGAACACCAATCACTCACTGTACCAATGTCTGGACCTGTACTGAGGAACCATGGAGAACACCAATCACTCACTGTACCAATGTCTGGACCTGTACCAAGGAACCATGGAGAACACCAATCACTCACTGTACCAATGTCTGGACCTGTACTGAGGAACCATGGAGAACACCAATCACTCACTGTACCAATGTCTGGACCTGTACCAAGGAACCATGGAGAACACCAATCACTCACTGTACCAATGTCTGGACCTGTACCAAGGAACCATGGAGAACACCAATCACTCACTGTACCCCTGTCTGGACCTGTACTGAGGAACCATGGAGATGGAACCATGGAGAACACCAATCACTCACTGTACCCCTGTATCGACCTGTACTGAGGAACCATGGAGAACACCAATCACTCACTGTACCAATGTCTGGACCTGTACCAAGGAACCATGGAGAACACCAATCACTCACTGTACCCCTGTATCGACCTGCACTGAGGAACCATGGAGAACACCAATCACTCACTGTACCCCTGTCTGGACCTGTACTGAGGAACCATGGAGATGGAACCATGGAGAACACCAATCACTCACTGTACCCCTGTATCGACCTGTACTGAGGAACCATGGAGATGGAACCATGGAGAACACCAATCACTCACTGTACCCCTGTATCGACCTGTACTGAGGAACCATGGAGATGGAACCATGGAGATGGAACCATGGATAACACCAATCACTCACTGTACCCCTGTATCGACCTGTACTGAGGAACCATGGAGATGGAACCATGGAGATGGAACCATGGAGAACACCAATCACTCACTGTACCCCTGTATCGACCTGTACTGAGGAACCATGGAGATGGAACCATGGAGATGGAACCATGGATAACACCAATCACTCACTGTACCCCTGTATCGACCTGCACTGAGGAACCATGGAGAACACCAATCACTCACTGTACCAATGTCTGGACCTGTACTGAGGAACCATGGAGATGGAACCATGGAGAACACCAATCACTCACTGTACCCCTGTATCGACCTGTACTGAGGAACCATGGAGATGGAACCATGGAGAACACCAATCACTCACTGTACCCCTGTCTGGACCTGTACTGAGGAACCATGGAGAACACCAATCACTCACTGTACCAATGTCTGGACCTGTACCAAGGAACCATGGAGAACACCAATCACTCACTGTACCCCTGTCTGGACCTGTACCAAGGAACCATGGAGAACACCAATCACTCACTGTACCCCTGTCTGGACCTGTACTGAGGAACCATGGAGAAGGTCAATGACCTCAAAAATTAGGCAACTTTGGGCAAATCAGGGGTTAGAGGTCACTCACCCATGGACTGGCTGGTGCGTGTGCAGGCGGTGCGTCTCAGGATCTCGTACACCTGAGGGGGTTAGGTCACACAGAATACTGTGTCAGAGAGAGAGCCGAAACCATATTCCCATTGATTCTTGACAGTCATATAACACAGAGAAACATCCTGAATGACAGACTCACTATTCGACTGCGTGTTGCGTTGTCAAAGAATGTGTCTTTAGAGGTGATGTTAAATCTGTAGAGAACAAAGTACAGGTGTCAACTCAGGGAAACTCAGATGGTGACTCCATATACAGACCAGCTGTTGTCAGAGTGTGTGTGAGGATGTGTGTGGGGCGTGGTGTGGGTGCATCTTACAAGTGTAGTTTGTCCCTGGAGAAGCAGTGTGAGAGCTGCTTGGTGGTGCTGTGGCCTAGCTGGGGGATGTTGGGTTGGAACGGCTGGTTCACCTTCCTCCAGAACTCACTGAGGCTGGCACTGAACCCATTCTCCTGCTTCAGATCATAGCTCTAGACAGACCAACACAGACAGATTAATAGAGGCACCTGCTGTGGCTCATATACAGGGTCTCCCTCCCACTGCAGCAGGGGCTGGGGATTCAGAAAAATGTCATGTCCTCAGAGGCCACTCATTGTGCAGTAGTCATTAAAACAAAATAAAAACAGCAAATAGCAAAGGATATTTAGAAAAAAGTCCAAACAGACTGCATGTAAAGTCAAAACAGACTGCCCAGGTAGAGGGATAGAGGGCTCTGCCCAGGTAGAGGGATAGAGGGCTCTGCCCAGGTAGAGGGCTCTGCCCAGGTAGAGGGCTCTGCCCAGGTAGAGGGCTCTGCCCAGGTAGAGGGCTCTGCCCAGGTAGAGGGCTCTGCCCAGGTAGAGGGCTCTGCCCAGGTAGAGGGATATGCCCAGGTAGAGGGATAGAGGGCTCTGCCCAGGTAGAGGGATAGAGGGCTCTGCCCAGGTAGAGGGCTCTGCCCAGGTAGAGGGCTCTGCCCAGGTAGAGGGATATGCCCAGGTAGAGGGCTCTGCCCAGGTAGAGGGCTCTGCCCAGGTAGAGGGCTCTGCCCAGGTAGAGGGCTCTGCCCAGGTAGAGGGATAGAGGGCTCTGCCCAGGTAGAGGGATAGAGGGCTCTGCCCAGGTAGAGGGATAGAGGGCTCTGCCCAGGTAGAGGGATATGCCCAGGTAGAGGGCTCTGCCCAGGTAGAGGGCTCTGCCCAGGTAGAGGGATAGAGGGCTCTGCCCAGGTAGAGGGATATGCCCAGGTAGAGGGCTCTGCCCAGGTAGAGGGATAGAGGGCTCTGCCCAGGTAGAGGGATATGCCCAGGTAGAGGCTCTGCCCAGGTAGAGGGCTCTGCCCAGGTAGAGGGCTCTGCCCAGGTAGAGGGCTCTGCCCAGGTAGAGGGCTCTGCCCAGGTAGAGGGATATGCCCAGGTAGAGGGATAGAGGGCTCTGCCCAGGTAGAGGGATAGAGGGCTCTGCCCAGGTAGAGGGCTCTGCCCAGGTAGAGGGCTCTGCCCAGGTAGAGGGATATGCCCAGGTAGAGGGATAGAGGGCTCTGCCCAGGTAGAGGGATAGAGGGCTCTGCCCAGGTAGAGGGATGACATGATTTCTCCACAAGCTCTGACTATCTTGCCCAACCTATTTTTCTGTTTGACCTTGTTTTTCCCTAACCAGCAGGTCAAGAAGTAGGACAGAATCACAGCAGGTTGGTGCCACCTTAATTAGGGAGGACGGGCTCATGGTAATGGCTGAAGCAGAATGGTATTAAATACATCAGACATGGCTTCCATGTGTTTCCATTCACTCTGTTCCAAATCAGACTTGGTCACGTGCGCCGAATACAACAAGCGTAGACCTTACCGTGAAAAGCTCACTGACAAGCCCTTACAGGCCCCATTAACATCAGGGTTTTAGGCTGGGTTTCTGTACAGCACTTTGTGACATCGGCTGACGTAAAAAGGGCTTTATAAATACATTTGATTAACCAACAGTGCAGTTCAAGAAGAGTTAAGAAAATATTTCCAAATAAAACGAATGTAAACAATAATAAAAAGTAACAATAAAATAACAATAGCGAGGCTATATACAGGGGGTACCGGTACCGAGTCAGTGTGCAGGGGTACAGGTTAGTTGAGGTCATTTGTAGGTAGGGGTAAAGTGATAATAAACAGTGAGTAGCAGCAGTGTAAAAACAAATGGAGGGGGGGGGGGGGGTCAATGTAAATAGTCCAGTGGTCATTTGATTAATTGTTCAGCAGTCTGATGGCTTGGGGGTAGAAGCTGTTCAGCAGCCTGATGGCTTGGAGAGGTAGAAGCTGTTCAGCAGCCTGATGGCTTGGAGGTAGAAGCTGTTCAGCAGTCTGATGGCATGGGGGTAGAAGCTGTTCAGCAGTCTGATGGCTTGGAGGTAGAATCTGTTCAGCAGTCTGATGGATTGGGGGTAGAAGCTGTTCAGCAGTCTGATGGATTGGGGGTAGAAGCTGTTCAGCAGTCTGATGGCTTGGGGGTAGAAGCTGTTCAGCAGTCTGATGGCTTGGGGGTAGAAGCTGTTCAGCAGTCTGATGGCTTGGGGGTAGAAGCTGTTCAGCAGTCTGATGGCTTGGAGGTAGAAGCTGTTCAGCAGTCTGATGGCTTGGGGGTAGAAGCTGTTCAGCAGCCTGATGGCTTGGGGGTAGAAGCTGTTCAGCAGTCTGAAGGCTTGGGGGTAGAAGCTGTTCAGCAGTCTGAAGGCTTGGGGGGTAGAAGCTGTTCAGCAGTCTGATGGCTTGGGGTAGAAGCTGTTCAGCAGCCTGATGGCTTGGGGGTAGAAGCTGTTCAGCAGCCTGATGGCTTGGGGTAAAGCTGTTCAGCAGCCTGATGGCTTGGGGGTAGAAGCTGTTCAGCAGTCTGATGGCTTGGGGGTAGAAGCTGTTCAGCAGCCTGATGGCTTGGGGGTAGAAGCTGTTCAGCAGCCTGATGGCTTGGGGGTAGAAGCTGTTCAGCAGTCTGATGGCTTGGGGGTAGAAGCTGTTCAGCAGCCTGATGGCTTGGGGGTAGAAGCTGTTCAGCAGCCTGATGGCTTGGGGAGGTAGAAGCTGTTCAGCAGTCTGATGGCTTGGGGGTAGAAGCTGTTCAGCAGTCTGATGGCTTGGGGGTAAAAGCTGTTCAGCAGCCTGATGGCTTGGGGGTAAAAGCTGTTCAGCAGCCTGATGGCTTGGGGGTAGAAGCTGTTCAGCAGCCTGATGGCTTGGGGGTAGAAGCTGTTCAGCAGCCTGATGGCTTGGGGGTAGAAGCTGTTCAGCAGCCTGATGGCTTGGGGGTAGAAGCTGTTCAGCAGCCTGATGGCTTGGGGGTAGAAGCTGTTCAGCAGCCTGATGGCTTGGGGGTAGAAGCTGTTCAGCAGCCTGATGGCTTGGGGGTAGAAGCTGTTCAGCAGCCTGATGGCTTGGGGGTAGAAGCTGTTCAGCAGCCTGATGGCTTGGGGGTAGAAGCTGTTCAGCAGTATGATGGCTTGGGGGTAGAAGCTGTTCAGCAGTCTGATGGCTTGGGGGTAGAAGCTGTTCAGCAGACTGATGGCTTGGGGGTAGAAGCTGTTCAGCAGTCTGATGGCTTGGGGGTAGAAGCTGTTCAGCAGACTGATGGCTTGGGGGTAGAAGCTGTTCAGCAGTCTGATGGTTTGGGGGTAGAAGCTGTTCAGCAGTCTGATGGCTTGGGGGTAGAAGCTGTTCAGCAGCCTGATGGCTTGGGGGTAAAAGCTGTTCAGCAGTCTGATGGCTTGGAGGTAGAAGCTGTCAGTGAAGACACTTGCAGGGGAGGTGGAACGGGAGCAGTGACCTCCACACCAGGGGAGGTGGAACGGGAGCAGTGACAGTACCTCCACACCAGGGGAGGTGGAACGGGAGCAGTGACAGTACCTCCACACCAGGGGAGGTGGAACGGGAGCAGTGACAGTACCTCCACACCAGGGGAGGTGGAACGGGAGCAGTGACAGTACCTCCACACCAGGGGAGGTGGAACGGGAGCAGTGACAGTACCTCCACACCAGGGGAGGTGGAACGGGAGCAGTGACAGTACCTCCACACCAGGGGAGGTGGAACGGGAGCAGTCACAGTACCTCCACATCAGGGGAGGTGGAACGGGAGCAGTGACAGTACCTCCACATCAGGGGAGGTGGAACGGGAGCAGTCACAGTACCTCCACACCAGGGGAGGTGGAACGGGAGCAGTGACAGTACCTCCACATCAGGGGAGGTGGAACGGGAGCAGTGACAGTACCTCCACATCAGGGGAGGTGGAACGGGAGCAGTGACAGTACCTCCACATCAGGGGAGGTGGAACGGGAGCAGTGACAGTACCTCCACATCAGGGGAGGTGGAACGGGAGCAGTGACAGTACCTCCACATCAGGGGAGGTGGAACGGGAGCAGTGACAGTACCTCCACATCAGGGGAGGTGGAACGGGAGCAGTGACAGTACCTCCACATCAGGGGAGGTGGAACGGGAGCAGTCACAGTACCTCCACACCAGGGGAGGTGGAACGGGAGCAGTGACAGTACCTCCACACCAGGGGAGGTGGAACGGGAGCAGTGACAGTACCTCCACACCAGGGGAGGTGGAACGGGAGCAGTCACAGTACCTCTATATACAGTTCCTTCAGAAAGTTCAGACCCCTTGACTTTCCTACATTTTGATACGTTACAGCCTTTTTCCAAAATTGATTAAATAAATAAATGTAACTCAGCAATCTACACAGAATACCCCATAATGTCAAGAATCTTCCTAGGGCTGGCCGGCCTAGAAGGACCTTGGTCAGCGAGGTGACCAAAATATCAATTGTCACTGACAGGTCCTCTGTGGAGATGGGAGAACCTTCCAGAAGGACAACCATCTCTGCAACACTCCACCAACCAGGACTTTATGGTAGAGTGGGCAAACGGAAGCCACTCCTCAGTAAAAGGCACGTGACACCCCCTTGGAGTTTGCCAGAAGGGAACTAAAGAAAGACTCTCAGACCAAACAAGATTCCCTGGTCTGATGAAACCAAGATTTAACTCCTTGGCCTGAATGGAGGTAACCTGACACCATCCCTACGGTGAAGCATGGTGGTGGCAGCATCATGCTTAGGGGATATTTGTTGGCAGCAGGGATTGGGAGACGAGTCATGATCAAGGCAAAGATGAACGGAGCAAAGTACAGAGATCCTTGATGAAAACCAGAGCGCTCAGGACCTGACTGGGGCAAAGGTTCACCTTCCAACAGGACAATGACCCTAAGCACACAGCCAAGACAACTCAGGAGTGGCTTCAGGACGAGTCTCCGACTGTCCTTGAGTGGCCCAGCCTGAGACCGGTTTTGAACCCGATCGAACATTTCTGAAGAGACCTGATTATAGCTGTGCAGCGACGCTCTCCATCCAGCCTGACAAAGCTTGAGAGAACCTGTCCCAGACCTGGTGTTTTCAACTCTCTCGAGACAGTTGGAGCGGGAGAGATACTCTGAATGATCGGCTATAAAAAGCCAACTGACATTTTCTCCTGAGGTGCTGACCTACAACCACTGTGATTATTATTATTGGACCATGCTGGTCATTTATGAACATTTGAACATCTTGGCCGTGTTCAGTTATAATCTCAACCCTGCACAGCCAGAAGAGGACTGGCCACCTCTCATAACCTAGAGAGGAACCAGGTTTCGGCCATTCTAGGGAGTTTTTCCTAGCCACCGTGCTTCTACACCCGCATTGCCTGCTGTTTGGGGATTTATGCTGGGTTTCTGTGCAGCACTTTGTGACATCAGCTGATGTAAGAAGAGCTATGTAAATACATTTGATTGATCTGAAGAGAGGAATGGGAGAAACTCCCCAAATACAGGAGAGTCAAGCTTGTACCCAAGAAGACTCCAGGCTGTAATCGCTGCCAAAGGTGCTTCAACAAAGTACTAACTATAGGGGGTATTCCCTTACTATAGGGTCTGAAAATGTATGGAAGTGTGTTATTTCAGCTTTTTTTTTATGTGCAAAAAAATTCTAAAAACCTGTTTTTGATTCATCATTATGGGGTATCGTATGTAGATTGATGAGGGGGGAAAAGAACATTTAATGCATTTCATTTCTGTCAGTTGGAATCTTCGTGAAATCGGTTTCCATGGTTGAGCAGCCGCACACAAGCCTAAGATCACCATGCGCAATGCTAAGCTTTGGCTGGAGTGCCATTTTGGAATGAGCTGTACAACGAGCAGGTGTCCACATACACTACTTGCCCAAAAGTATGTGGACACCTGCTCATCCAAAATCCCATTGCAAAATCATGGGATTTAATATAGAGTAGGTCCCCTCTTTGCTGCTATAACAGCCTCCACTCTTCTGGGAAGGCTTTCCACTAGATGTTGGAACATTGCTGCTATAACAGCCTCCACTCTTCTGGGAAGGTTTTCCACTAGATGTTGGAACATTGCTGCTATAACAGCCTCCACTCTTCTGGGAAGGCTTTCCACTAGATGTAGGAACATTGCTGCTATAACAGCCTCCACTCTTCTGGGAAGGCTTTCCACTAGATGTTGTAACATTGCTGTGGGGGCTTGCTTCCATCCAGCCACAACAGTATTAGTGAGGTCGGGCACTGATGTTGGGCGATTAGACCTGGCTCGCAGTCGGCGTTCCAATGAAGTATGTCCCCTTTGGTCCATTTTCCCGAATGTGAGTTGTTGCATTGTAAAAGACAAGTCTCTGCTGTAGTGTGTTTGATTCACATAATGTTTCAGGTACCAGCAAATGTAATCCAAGTAGGAGAATAATCCCACCGTGTCTTCATGTGGCTCTACTGTAGATGGGCAATCTGATGCAACATTAAAGACCGGTAAACTACTATAAAACAAGGCAACAACAACGAATGAGTTAAAAAAAAAAAAAAATTTAAAATGTGCAGGGCAACACCGAGATTAACCCCCTGTTTGTTAGGGGAGGATCCATGCATAGGATTACATACACACACACACACACACACACACACACACAGCTGTAAAGTGGTAGAGGTCTCACCTTCTTAGTGGGGACTTTGATCTTGAGGAACTCTGCCTCTCTGCTCAGGACCTGCCAGGGGACATGGAGTCTCGTGAAGCTGGGCCCGTAGACCCTGACCTGGGGGAGAGGACAGTAACCAACCAACAGGTAGGAACCATAGTTTAATACCAGGAGGAGGACAGAGGATAGTAACCAACCAACAGGTAGGAACCATAGTTTAATACCAGGAGGAGGACAGAGGATAGTAACCAACCAACAGGTAGGAACCATAGTTTAATACCAGGAGGAGGACAGAGGATAGTAACCAACCAACAGGTAGGAACCATAGTTTAATACCAGGTAGGAACCATAGTTTAATACCAGGAGGAGGACAGAGGATAATAACCAACCAACAGGTAGGAACCATAGTTTAATACCAGGAGGAGGACAGAGGACAGTAACCAACCAACAGGTAGGAACCATAGTTTAATACCAGGAGGAGGACAGAGGATAGTAACCAACCAACAGGTAGGAACCATAGTTTAATACCAGGTAGGAACCATAGTTTAATACCAGGAGGAGGACAGAGGATAGTAACCAACCAACAGGTAGGAACCATAGTTTAATACCAGGAGGAGGACAGAGGACAGTAACCAACCAACAGGTAGGAACCATAGTTTAATACCAGGAGGAGGACAGAGGATAGTAACCAACCAACCAACAGGTAGGAACCATAGTTTAATACCAGGAGGAGGACAGAGGATAATAACCAACCAACAGGTAGGAACCATAGTTTAATACCAGGAGGAGGACAGAGGATAGTAACCAACCAACAGGTAGGAACCATAGTTTAATACCAGGAGGAGGACAGAGGATAGTAACCAACCAACAGGTAGGAACCATAGTTTAATACCAGGAGGAGGACAGAGGATAGTAACCAACCAACAGGTAGGAACCATAGTTTAATACCAGGAGGAGGACAGAGGATAGTAACCAACCAACAGGTAGGAACCATAGTTTAATACCAGGAGGAGGACAGAGGATAATAACCAACCAACAGGTAGGAACCATAGTTTAATACCAGGAGGAGGACAGAGGATAGTAACCAACTAACAGGTAGGAACCATAGTTTAATACCAGGAGGAGGACAGAGGATAGTAACCAACCAACAGGTAGGAACCATAGTTTAATACCAGGAGGAGGACAGAGGACAGTAACCAACCAACAGGTAGGAACCATAGTTTAATACCAGGAGGAGGACAGAGGATAGTAACCAACCAACCAACAGGTAGGAACCATAGTTTAATACCAGGAGGAGGACAGAGGATAGTAACCAACCAACAGGTAGGAACCATAGTTTAATACCAGGAGGAGGACAGAGGATAGTAACCAACAGCTAGGAACCATAGTGTAATACCAGAAGGAGGACAGAGGATAGTAACCAACCAACCAACAGGTAGGAACCATAGTTTAATACAAGGAGGAGGACAGAGGATAGTAACCAACCAACCAACAGGTAGGAACCATAGTTTAATACCAGGAGGAGGACAGAGGATAGTAACCAACCAACCAACAGGTAGGAACCATAGTTTAATACCAGGAGGAGGACAGAGGATAGTAACCAACCAACAGGTAGGAACCATAGTTTAATACCAGGAGGAGGACAGAGGACAGTAACCAACCAACAGGTAGGAACCATAGTTTAATACCAGGAGGAGGACAGAGGATAGTAACCAACCAACAGGTAGGAACCATATTTTAATACCAGGAGGAGGACAGAGGATAGTAACCAACCAACAGGTAGGAACCATAGTTTAATACCAGGAGGAGGACAGAGGATAGTAACCAACCAACAGGTAGGAACCATAGTTTAATACCAGGAGGAGGACAGAGGATAGTAACCAACAGCTAGGAACCATAGTTTAATACCAGGAGGAGGACAGAGGATAGTAACCAACCAACAGCTAGGAACCATAGTTTAATACCAGGAGGAGGACAGAGGATAGTAACCAACCAACAGGTAGGAACCATAGTTTAATACCAGGAGGAGGACAGAGGATAGTAACCAACCAACAGGTAGGAACCATAGTTTAATACCAGGAGGAGGACAGAGGATAATAACCAACCAACAGGTAGGAACCATAGTTTAATACCAGGAGGAGGACAGAGGATAGTAACCAACCAACCAACAGGTAGGAACCATAGTTTAATACCAGGAGGAGGACAGAGGATAATAACCAACCAACAGGTAGGAACCATAGTTTAATACCAGGAGGAGGACAGAGGATAGTAACCAACCAACCAACAGGTAGGAACCATAGTTTAATACCAGGAGGAGGACAGAGGATAGTAACCAACCAACAGGTAGGAACCATAGTTTAATACCAGGAGGAGGACAGAGGATAGTAACCAACCAACAGGTAGGAACCATAGTTTAATACCAGGAGGAGGACAGAGGATAGTAACCAACTAACAGGTAGGAACCATAGTTTAATACCAGGAGGAGGACAGAGGACAGTAACCAACCAACAGGTAGGAACCATAGTTTAATACCAGGAGGAGGACAGAGGATAGTAACCAACCAACAGGTAGGAACCATATTTTAATACCAGGAGGAGGACAGAGGATAGTAACCAACCAACCAACAGGTAGGAACCATAGTTTAATACCAGGAGGAGGACAGAGGATAGTAACCAACCAACAGGTAGGAACCATAGTTTAATACCAGGAGGAGGACAGAGGATAGTAACCAACCAACAGGTAGGAGCCATAGTTTAATACCAGGAGGAGGACAGAGGACAGTAACCAACCAACAGGTAGGAACCATAGTTTAATACCAGGAGGAGGACAGAGGATAGTAACCAACCAACAGGTAGGAACCATAGTTTAATACCAGGAGGAGGACAGAGGACAGTAACCAACCAACAGGTAGGAACCATAGTTTAATACCAGGAGGAGGACAGAGGATAGTAACCAACAGCTAGGAACCATAGTGTAATACCAGGAGGAGGACAGGTGGTGGGAACCAACAGTCAGGTAGGATTGCAAACCCGCCGACCACCTCCCAACCCTGCCCCATCAGTTATTTGATCAAGTAGGTTTGTCAAGAAATATAGGTTGTATAATCCCCATTTAAATTGACTTAAAACGCCCACTAGAGTGGAAATCCACTTATTTTCAGCGGAAAGATGATATCCATAGCTTACCCATAATATTGCACAATGATTTAAGTCAAGTCATCATTTTAGTCAAAGTATTATATATTTGTGGTTGAAGTTGTAAACTTCTGATATTTTCAATGCAGTGAGTTTCTTCTATGAGATGACATGCTAATACTTCTCAGTCTAAGTGTCTTTTCAGGGTTTTATTTCAAATGTTACCACTCTCCAGTATGGAGTTGTTAATTCATCAGAAACACAGTTGTTCCTCTTTGCGAGTGAGCAGTATAATAGATAATCTTTGACTGAACCAACAGCTCGTCTCCGTTGCCGACACTTGGCCACCTGAGCTTTGGAGCAACTGGGAAATAGGAACCTGTCCTCCACTTTAACAGCAAATTATCAAAATCCATTGGAGAATTTTTCAAGTTTCACTTATATTTTAGCTATTCTGTATTAAATTTAAACACAGTACCAGTCAACAGTTGACACACCTACTCATTCAAGGGTTTTTCTTTGACTATTTATCCATTGTAAAATAATAGTGAACACATAAAAACTATGAAATAACACATTGATAAACAAATCAAAATATATTTTAGATTCAAATTAGCCACCCTTTGCCTTGACAGCTTTGCACACTATTGGCCTTCTCTCAACCAGCTTCATGAGATTGTCACCTGGAATGTATAGAAGGAGTTCCCACATATGCTAAGCATTTGTTGGCTGCTTTTCATTCTGCGGTCCAACTCATCCCAAACAATCCCAATTGGGTTGAGGTCGGGTGATTGTGGAGGCCAGGTCATCTGATGCAGCACTACATCACTCTCCTTCTTGGTCAAATAGCCCTTACACAGACTGGAGGTGTGTTTGGGGTCATTGTACTGTTAAAAAACAAATGATAGTCGGACTAAGTGCAAACCCATGGGATGACGTATCGCTGCAGAATGCTGTGGTAGCCATGCTGGTTAAGTGTGTCTTGAATTCAAAAAAATAAATCACAGTGTCACCAGCAAAACACCCCCACACCTCCTCCACGCGTCACGGTAGGAACCACACATGGAGATCCTCCATTCACCTACTCTTCGTCTCACAAAGACACGGCGGTTGGAACCAAAAATCTAAAATTTGGACTCGGACAAAAAAGGACAGATTTTATGTTTCTTGGCAAAGTCTCTTCTTATTATTGGTGTCCTTTAGTAGTTTCTTTGCAGTAACTCGACCATGAAGGCCTGATTCACACAGTCTCCTCTGAACAGTTGATGTTGAGATGTGTCTGTTACTTGAACTCTGAAGCATTTATTTGGGCTGCAAATTCTAAGGCTGGTATCTCTAATGAACTTATCCTCTGTAGCGGAGGTAAATCACGGTCTTCCTTTCCTGTGGTGGTCCTCATGAGAGCCAGTTTCATCATAGCGCTTGATGGTTTTTACGACTGCACTTGAAGGAATGTTCAAAGTTCTTGAAATTATCCGGATTGACTGACCTTCATGTCATAAATCCTCAAGGATCGAACCCTTTGTTTTCACCTAAAATGACATACCCAAATCTAACTGCCTGTAGCTCAGGCCCTGAAGCAAGGACATGCATACTCTTGACACCATTTGAAAGGAAACACTTTGAATTTTGTGGAAATGTGAAATGAATGTAGGAGAATATAACACATTAGATCTGGTAAAATATATTTTAAAGTGTTTTCAAATTATTATTAATATATATATATATATACAGTGCCTTGCGAAAGTATTCGGCCCCCTTGAACTTTGCGACCTTTTGCCACATTTCAGGCTTCAAACATAAAGATATAAAAGTGTATTTTTTTGTGAAGAATCAACAACAAGTGGGACACAATCATGAAGTGGAACGACATTTATTGTATATTTCAAACTTTTTTAACAAATCAAAAACTGAAAAATTGGGCGTGCAAAATTATTCAGCCCCCTTAAGTTAATACTTTGTAGCGCCACCTTTTGCTGCGATTACAGCTGTAAGTCGCTTGGGGTATGTTTCTATCAGTTTTGCACATCGAGAGACTGAAATTTTCCCCATTCCTCCTTGCAAAACAGCTCGAGCTCAGTGAGGTTGGATGGAGAGCATTTGTGAACAGCAGTTTTCAGTTCTTTCCACAGATTCTCGATTGGATTCAGGTCTGGACTTTGACTTGGCAATTCTAACACCTGGATATGTTTATTTTTGAACCATTCCATTGTAGATTTTGCTTTATGTTTTGGATCATTGTCTTGTTGGAAGACAAATCTCCGTCCCAGTCTCAGGTCTTTTGCAGACTCCATCAGGTTTTCTTCCAGAATGGTCCTGTATTTGGCTCCATCCATCTTCCCATCAATTTTAACCATCTTCCCTGTCCCTGCTGAAGAAAAGCAGGCCCAAACCATGATGCTGCTACCACCATGTTTGACAGTGGGGATGGTGTGGTCAGGGTGATGAGCTGTGTTGCTTTTACGCCAAACATAACGTTTTGCATTGTTGCCAAAAAGTTCAATTTTGGTTTCATCTGACCAGAGCACCTTCTTCCACATGTTTGGTGTGTCTCCCAGGTGGCTTGTGGCAAACTTTAAACAACACTTTTTATGGATATCTTTAAGAAATGGCTTTCTTCTTGCCACTCTTCCATAAAGGCCAGATTTGTGCAATATACGACTGATTGTTGTCCTATGGACAGAGTCTCCCACCTCAGCTGTAGATCTCTGCAGTTCATCCAGAGTGATCATGGGCCTCTTGGCTGCATCTCTGATCAGTCTTCTCCTTGTATGAGCTGAAAGTTTAGAGGGACGGCCAGGTCTTGGTAGATTTGCAGTGGTCTGATACTCCTTCCATTTCAATATTATTGCTTGCACAGTGCTCCTTGGGATGTTTAAAGCTTGGGAAATCTTTTGTATCCAAATCCTGCTTTAAACTTCTTCACAACAGTATCTCGGACCTGCCTGGTGTGTTCCTTGTTCTTCATGATGCTCTCTGCGCTTTTAACGGACCTCTGAGACTATCACAGTGCAGGTGCATTTATACGGAGACTTGATTACACACAGGTGGATTGTATTTATCATCATTAGTCATTTAGGTCAACATTGGATCATTCAGAGATCCTCACTGAACTTCTGGAGAGAGTTTGCTGCACTGAAAGTAAAGGGGCTGAATAATTTTGCACGCCCAATTTTTCAGTTTTTGATTTGTTAAAAAAGTTTGAAAGTGTTTTCAAATTATTATATATATATATATAAAAATACAAGGTAAAAACCTGTCGTTCTGCCCCTGAACAAAGCAGTTAACTCACTGTTCCTAGGCCATCATTAAAAATAAGAATTTGTTCTTAACTGACTTGCCTAATTAAATAAAGGTCAAATACTGGACAATATTTTGTGTCGAATTGGTCAATTGATACATTTTCAAGTACATACCAGTAACTATAGAGAACATATAATTTGTTTTATGGTAATACACTATTTAAGTTTACACAAGGAATGTCAGATGGATCATTAGCTTATACACTAACTTTCACACATCTAGATGGCCGGGTGGGTGTGGAGCCAGAGACAGCAGGGGTTCATACTGTAGAACCCAGCTCCTACAGCTGAATATAAAAATAGATGTATCCTTTTCTCAGCGATCGACACAGAATACACCACAATGACAAAGCAAAATGTACGCCTATGTAGATATGGAATATCTACAGAGGCCCATTATCAGCAACCATCACTCCTGTGTTCCAATGGCACGTTGTGTTAGCTAATCCAAGTGTATCATTTTAAAAAGGCTAATTGATCATTAGAAAACCCTTTTGCAATTATGTTAGCACAGCTGAAAACTGTTGTTCTGATTAAAGAAGCAATAAAGCTGGCCTTCTTTCGTCTAGTTGAGTATTTGGAGCATCAGCATGTGGGTTCGACTACAGGCTCAAAATGTCCAGAAACAAAGAACTATCTTCTCAAACTCGTCGGTCTATTCTTGTTCTGAGAAATGAAGGCTATTCCATGCGAGAAATTGCCAAGCAACTGAAGTTCTCATACAACGCTGTGAGCCACACAGAGCCACCATGAGCAGAGCGCATGCAGAGTGAGGGTGACACACAGAGTGGAGCAACTAATGGCTTTACTAAGGGAATAAGTCATTTCTCATTTTGGGTTTCAGGCAGCGCAACTGGGCCTGGGTAATGTGGGGCCTGAAAGTTGCGGGTATGGGTAGGAATCGGGGTTAAAATACATGCCTGTGCAGGGCTCTTGTAAACATTGGTCACAGAAGATCATTGGGACTACACGCCCACCTTTGGGTTGAACAGCGCGAGAGGTAGAGTCAGTTAACGTCTGCTGCTGGGTTAAACAATGAGAGGTAGAGTCAGTTAACGTCTGCTGCTTGGTAGAACAGCGAGAGGTAGAGTCAGTTAACCTATTGAAACTCTAGGGGCGCAATTTCATTTTTGGATGAAAAACGTTCCCATTTTAAACAAGATATTTTGTCACAAAAAGATGCTCGACTATGCATAGAATTGATAGCTTTCGAAAGAAAACACTGACGTGTCCAGAACTGCAAAGATATTTTCTGTGCGTGCCCTAGAACGTGAGCTTCAGGCAAAACCAAGATGAGACGGCATCCAGGAAATGAGCAGGATTTTTGAGGCTCTGTTTTCCATTGTCTCCTTATATGGCTGTGAATGCGAGAGGAGTAAGTCTGCCCTTTCTGTCATTTCCCCAAGGTGTCTGCAGCATTGTGACGTATTTGTAGGCATATCATTGGAAGATTGACCATAAGAGACCACATTTACCAGGTGTCCACCCGGTGTCCTGCGCCGAAATTGGTGCGCAAAAGTCAGCTGCAAGTATTTTTCCATGGAATTTAGAGAAGAATGCAGGCTTCCACGAACGATATATCAATGAAGAGATATGTGAAAAAACACCTTGAGGATTGATTCCAAACAACGTTTGCCATGTTTCGGTCGATATTATGGAGTTAATTCGGAAAAAGTTTGACGTTGTAGGTGACTGAATTTTCGGTTCGTTTGGTAGCCAAATGTGATGTACAAAACGGAGCGATTTCTCCTACACACAGACGCTTTCAGGAAAAACTGCGCATTTGGTATGTAACTGAGTCTCCTCATTGAAAACATCCGAAGCTCTTCAAAGGTAAATGATTTTATTTATTTGGTTCTGGTTTTTGTGAAAATGTTGCGTGCTAAATACTACTCAAAATGCTAAGCTAGCTTAGCATACTCTTATACAAATTAGTCAATTGCTATGGTTCAAAAGCATATTTTGAAAATCTGAGATGACAGTGTTGTTAAGAAAAGGCTAAGCTTGAGAGCAGGCGCATTATTTTCATTTTATTTGCGATTTTCAGAAATCGTTAACGTTGCGTTATGCTAATGAGCCTGAGGCTTTAGTCACGATCCCGGATCCGGGATGGGGAGTTTCAACAGGTTAACGTCTGCTGCTTGGTAGAACAACACGAGAGGTAGAGTCAGTTAACATCTGCTGCTTGGTAGAACAACACGAGAGGTAGAGTCAGTTAACGTCTGCTGCTGGGTTAAACAACACGAGAGGTAGAGTCAGTTAACGTCTGCTGCTTGGTTAAACAGCGAGAGGTAGAGTCAGTTAACGTCTGCTACTTGGTAGAACAACACGAGAGGTAGAGTCAGTTAACGTCTGCTGCTTGGTTGAACAACACGAGAGGTAGAGTCAGTTAACGTCTGCTGCTTGGTAGAACAACACGAGAGGTAGAGTCAGTTAACGTCTGCTGCTTGGTTGAACAACACGAGAGGTAGAGTCAGTTAACGTCTGCTGCTGGGTTAAACAATGAGAGGTAGAGTCAGTTAACATCTGCTACTTGGTAGAACAGCGAGAGGTAGTCAGTTAACGTCTGCTGCTGGGTTAAACAACACGAGAGGTAGAGTCAGTTAACGTCTGCTGCTTGGTAGAACAACACGAGAGGTAGAGTCAGTTAACATCTGCTGCTTGGTAGAACAACACGAGAGGTAGAGTCAGTTAACATCTGCTGCTTGGTAGAACAACACGAGAGGTAGAGTCAGTTAACGTCTGCTGCTGGGGTACACAACACGAGAGGTAGAGTCAGTTAACGTCTGCTGCTTGGTAGAACAGCGAGAGGTAGTCAGTTAACGTCTGCTGCTGGGTTAAACAACACGAGAGGTAGAGTCAGTTAACGTCTGCTGCTTGGTAGAACAGCGAGAGGTAGAGTCAGTTAACGTCTGCTGCTTGGTAGAACAACACGAGAGGTAGAGTCAGTTAACATCTGCTGCTTGGTAGAACAACACGAGAGGTAGAGTCAGTTAACGTCTGCTGCTGGGGTACACAACACGAGAGGTAGAGTCAGTTAACGTCTGCTGCTGGGGTACACAACACGAGAGGTAGAGTCAGTTAACGTCTGCTGCTGGGGTACACAACACGAGAGGTAGAGTCAGTTAACGTCTGCTGCTTGGTTAAACAGCGAGAGGTAGAGTCAGTTAACGTCTGCTGCTTGGTTAAACAGCGAGAGGTAGAGTCAGTTAACGTCTGCTGCTTGGTAGAACAACACGAGAGGTAGAGTCAGTTAACGTCTGCAGCTTGGTTGAACAACACGAGAGGTAGAGTCAGTTAACGTCTGCTGCTTGGTAGAACAGCGAGAGGTAGAGTCAGTTAACGTCTGCTGCTGGGTAGAACAACACGAGAGGTAGAGTCAGTTAACATCTGCTGCTTGGTAGAACAACACGAGAGGTAGAGTCAGTTAACGTCTGCTGCTTGGTAGAACAACACAAGAGGTAGAGTCAGTTAACGTCTGCTGCTTGGTTGAACAACACGAGAGGTAGAGTCAGTTAACGTCTGCTGCTGGGTAGAACAACACGAGAGGTAGAGTCAGTTAACGTCTGCTGCTTGGTTGAACAACACGAGAGGTAGAGTCAGTTAACGTCTGCTGCTGGGTAGAACAACACGAGAGGTAGAGTCAGTTAACATCTGCTGCTTGGTAGAACAACACGAGAGGTAGAGTCAGTTAACGTCTGCTGCTTGGTTGAACAACACGAGAGGTAGAGTCAGTTAACGTCTGCTGCTTGGTAGAACAACACGAGAGGTAGAGTCAGTTAACGTCTGCTGCTTGGTTGAACAACACGAGAGGTAGAGTCAGTTAACGTCTGCTGCTTGGTTGAACAACACGAGAGGTAGAGTCAGTTAACGTCTGCTGCTTGGTAGAACAACACGAGAGGTAGAGTCAGTTAACGTCTGCTGCTTGGTAGAACAACACGAGAGGTAGAGTCAGTTAACGTCTGCTGCTTGGTTGAACAACACGAGAGGTAGAGTCAGTTAACGTCTGCTGCTTGGTAGAACAGCGAGAGGTAGAGTCAGTTAACGTCTGCTGCTGGGTAGAACAACACGAGAGGTAGAGTCAGTTAACGTCTGCTGCTTGGTTGAACAACACGAGAGGTAGAGTCAGTTAACGTCTGCTGCTGGGTTAAACAATGAGAGGTAGAGTCAGTTAACATCTGCTGCTTGGTTGAACAACACGAGAGGTAGAGTCAGTTAACGTCTGCTGCTGGGTTAAACAATGAGAGGTAGAGTCAGTTAACGTCTGCTGCTTGGTTGAACAACACGAGAGGTAGAGTCAGTTAACGTCTGCTGCTGGGTAGAACAACACGAGAGGTAGAGTCAGTTAACGTCTGCTGCTGGGTAGAACAACACGAGAGGTAGAGTCAGTTAACATCTGCTGCTGGGTAGAACAACACGAGAGGTAGAGTCAGTTAACGTCTGCTGCTTGGTAGAACAACACGAGAGGTAGAGTCAGTTAACGTCTGCTGCTTGGTAGAACAACACGAGAGGTAGAGTCAGTTAACGTCTGCTGCTTGGTAGAACAGCGAGAGGTAGAGTCAGTTAACGTCTGCTGCTTTCTGAGAATCACTGGGCTAGAAGAGCAGGGCGGAAGAACAGAGTCATATGGTGACGGCAATGCAACTTTCTGAAAGACGGTGTTTCTTTAACTATGATGCAAACTAAATGACGATATTTCCAGATCGCATGCATGGTGGATGGATTAGAAATACAAGTGAAAATATATTTTGGGTCAAATTCCCCTTACTTTTCATTAGGTGAGCAATGTTAAATATTACAAATTGATTTTTTAATTACTTTGTTATTTTTTAAATTGCAGCGATAATGATACATTTCACCAGAAATAACACCAGACCAGCAACCACAGAGCGCACACACACACACACACACAGAGAACACACACAGACCGGTTGGTCTCTCACCTCGGTGTCTCTCTCCATCTCAAGCCCCGCCTCCAGTAGCCTGGCCTCAAACTCCTCCCTGATCAGCACCATCTCTCCTTCAGCTGGGTCCGCCTCTAATTCCACCTCCACCGCCAGGTCCACACACACCTCCCCGTCTCCCGCACTCCGCTGCCCGGCTGCACATCCCAAACCTCCCTGCCCTACACCCCCCACAGGGCCGGAGAGGGGGGAGCTACCATTGGAGATGACAGAGAGGCGATGAGGGGGGTGTGGAGGGGCAGAGAGACGGTGCAGCCGGTCGCCACCCCTCACAGAGATCTGTTTGCGTTGGTAGAACACCAGAACATAGTCCACCTTCCTCCGGCCATCTGAGAAGAACTGACAAGAACTTTGGCCATCCTGGGGGGCCGCCAGTCCAACACCCCCTCCCTGGAGGAGAGGAGACAGACAGGAGACTGGTCAGTCACTGTTCAGTAGGGCAGAAGTAGCTAAATTCAACAACAACAACACCACAAATCTAAAACAGAGATGAACACACCCCTCCCTGGTTCTGAGGAGGGTGAATAGCAGGTCAACTTTATTGAAAGATGCAGAAGTTGTACAGTACCAGTCAAATGTTGACACCTACTCATTCAAGGGGTTTTTCTTTATGTTTTATATTTTCTACATTGTAGAATAATGGTAACGACATCGAAACTATGAAATAACACATCTGGAATCATGTAGTAACCAAAAGAAGTGTTCAAATCTAAATATTTTAATTCTTCAAAGTAGCCACCCTTTGCCATGATGACAGCTTTGCACATTCTAGGCCTTCTCTCAACCAGCTTCACCTGGAATGCTTTTCCAACAGTCTTGAAGGAATTCCCACATACGCTGAGCACTTGTTGGCTGCTTTTCCTTCACTCTGCGGTCCAACTCATCCCAAACCATCTGAATTGGGTTGAGGTCAGGTGATTGTGGAAGCCAGGTCATCTGATGCAGCACCATCACTCTGCTGTTCCTTCACTCTGCGGTCCAACTCATCCCAAACCATCTGAATTGGGTTGAGGTCAGGTGATTGTGGAGGTGGAGGCCAGGTCATCTGATGCAGCACTCACCACTCTGCTTTTCGATCAAATAGCCCTTCCACAGCCTGGAGGTGTGTTTTGGGTCATCGTCCTGTGGAAAACAAATGATAGTGGGACTAAGCCCAAATCAGATGGGATGGCATATCCCTGCAGAAAGCTGTGATAGCCATGTTGGAAATGAGGTCGCAGTTGTAAATGAGAACTTGTTCTCAACTAGCCTACCTGGTTAAATAAAGGTGAAATAAAAAAATAAACATTCAGTCTCCTCTGAACTGCAATCTGAGTGCAGTTAACTCTAATGAACTTATCCTCTGCAGCAGAGGTAACTCTGGCTCTTCCTTTCCTGTGGCGGTCTTCATGAGAGACAGTTTCATCACAGCACTTGAAGAAAAGTTCAATGTTCCTGAAATGTTCCGGATGAACTGACTTTCATGTCTTAAAGTAATGATGGACTGTCATTTCACTTTGCTTATTTGAGCTGTTCTTGTCATAATATGGACTTGTTCTTTCACCAAATAGGGCTATCTTCTGTATACCACCTCTACCTTGTCACAACACTACTGACTGGCTTCAAACACCTTAACTTTTAAGAAGGCTCACCTGTTAATTGAAATGCATTCCAGGTGACTACCCCATGAAGCTGGTTGAGAGAATGCCAAGAGTGTGCAAAGCTGTCATCACGGCAAAGGGTGGCTACTTCGAAAAATCTCAAATATATGTTGATTTGTTTAACACTCGTTTGGTTACTACATGATTCCATATGTGTTATTTCATGGTTTTTGTCTTCACTGTTAATCTACAATGTAGAAAAACATTTTAAAAAATAAAGAAAAACCCTGGAATGAGTAGGTGTGTCCAAACTTCTGACTGGTACTGTACATAGAAATAGCTTATGTAGAATAAGGTGTCAGGTCTATCTGAATACACACACACACACACACACACGATTCAACAAATCAACTCATCATCACGTTGACTTGTGCAATCAGGTGTTAGTGCTGGGCTGGAACGAAAGCCTGCACTCCCTGCACAGGACCAGGGTTGGAGACCACCCTGTATCTATACAGGACCAGGGTTGGAGACCACCCTGTATCTATACAGGACCAGGGTTGGAGACCACTGATGACCACCCTGTATCTATACAGGACCAGGGTCGGAGACCACCCTGTAACTATACAGGACCAGGGTTGGAGACCACCCTGTATCTATACAGGACCAGGGTTGGAGACCACCCTGTATCTATACAGGACCAGGGTTGGAGACCACCCTGTATCTATACAGGACCAGGGTTGGAGACCACTGATGACCACCCTGTATCTATACAGGACCAGGGTCGGAGACCACCCTGTAACTATACAGGACCAGGGTTGGAGACCACTCATGACCACCCAGTATCTATACAGGACCAGGGTCGGAGACCACCCTGTAACTATACAGGCCCAGGGTCGGAGACCACCCTGTAACTATACAGGACCAGGGTCGGAGACCACCCTGTAACTATACAGGACCAGGGTCGGAGACCACCCTGTAACTATACAGGACCAGGGTTGGAGACCACTCATGACCACCCAGTATCTATACAGGACCAGGGTCGGAGACCACCCTGTAACTATACAGGACCAGGGTCGGAGACCACCCTGTAACTATACAGGACCAGGGTCGGAGACCACCCTGTAACTATACAGGACCAGGGTCGGAGACCACTGATGACCACCCTATATCTATACAGGACCAGGGTTGGAGACCACTCATGACCACCCTGTATCTATACAGGACCAGGGTTGGAGACCACTCATGACCACCCTGTATCTATACAGGACCAGGGTAGGAGACCACCCTGTATCTATACAGGACTAGGGTAGGAGACCACTGATGACCACCCTGTATCTATACAGGACCAGGGTAGGAGACCACCTTGTATCTACACAGGACCAGGGTTGGAGACCACTGATGACCACCCTGTATCTATACAGGACCAGGGTAGGAGACCACCCTGTATCTATACAGGACCAGGGTAGGAGACCACCCTGTATATCCACACGACCAGGGTTGGAGACCACCCTGTAACTATACAGGACCAGGGTTGGATACCACCCTGTTTCTATACAGGACCAGGGTTGGAGACCACCCTGTATCTATACAGGACCAGGGTTGGAGACCACCCTGTATCTATACAGGACCAAGGTTGGAGACCACTGATGACCACCCGGTATCTATACAGGCCCAGGGTTGGAGACCACCCTGTGTCTATACAGGCCCAGGGTTGGAGACCACCCTGTGTCTATACAGGCCCAGGGTTGGAGACCACCCTGTGTCTATACAGGCCCAGGGTTGGAGACCACCCTGTGTCTATACAGGCCCAGGGTTGGAGACCACCCTGTGTCTATACAGGCCCAGGGTTGGAGACCACCCTGTGTCTATACAGGCCCAGGGTTGGAGACCACCCTGTGTCTATACAGGCCCAGGGTTGGAGACCACCCTGTGTCTATACAGGCCCAGGGTTGGAGACCACCCTGTGTCTATACAGGCCCAGGGTTGGAGACCACCCTGTATCTATACAGGCCCAGGGTTGGAGACCACCCTGTATCTATACAGGCCCAGGGTTGGAGACCACCCTGTATCTATACAGGCCCAGGGTTGGAGACCACCCTGTATCTATACAGGCCCAGGGTTGGAGACCACCCTGTATCTATACAGGCCCAGGGTTGGAGACCACCCTGTATCTATACAGGCCCAGGGTTGGAGACCACCCTGTATCTATACAGGCCCAGGGTTGGGGACCACCCTGTATCTATACAGGCCCAGGGTTGGGGACCACTATTGACCACCCTGTATCTCCACAGGACCAGGGTTGGAGACCACTGATGAGGTTATATCAAGGCTGGCAATGTAGGGTTAAATAATTCAGCAAGACCTTTTAGATGAGAGGTTCTCCTTGACAGTATAAATGGAGGACAATCTCTACAGTAATAACCAGCCAGGCGAAATAAAATACTCTATAACAAAAACATGTTTTCAGTTCACATGGAAAGTTTTGCAAACGTACGTACTGGGAAAGGCTTTGGCATGTCATAACAAACAAACGCAGGAGCAGAATCAACAGTTAGCAGAAAGTCAACCGTTTGCGGAGTTACTTACAGGAATCTTGTCTTGGCTGGCGTATTGATGCATTCTGTAGCGCTACAAACACAAACAGGAGAATAAAGGAACGGTGTCGTTAGACCGAGGGTAGAATAATAACGGAATAGTAGCAGGAGCTGTACGCGCAGAACTCATCATTATCAGCACGCGCATCTCGGTAATCCGTCAATTTGGGGGAGCAAAGCGACGCGCCTCTCACTTGGCAGGGGACTCAAGATTAGTAGGCTATGACCTACACACATGTTTCATCTAGAAACCTATCAAACTATAGTCTACCTGGAGCTCCCCGTGGATTAATTGGGCTATGAGTCTGACCTACAGGTTCCGTCGATACATCCGTCTGTTGATTCTGACTGCGCGCGTCCTCGGAAGTTTGGCACACGCTCAACTGATGTTCACCCAGGTGCGTTGATTGGTCGATGCTCCCTGATAAATTACGGTAACGAGGAACCAGTGGGAACAACCGGGCTCACAGGTGAGGTGATACTGATGGTTTCTACGGCGACGCGCTCAGGGAATTAAAGTGGAAAGCACTGTCATGCACGAAGAACGCATATTAATAATTGTTGTTTTTCATTACAATGAGACCGAAAAATACTACGACCTTCAAATAATGAGCAGTAGGTATCCACGCCTCTTGTTGGTGTTTATTCTTCATTAAAAGTATGTATCCACGCCTCTTGTACGTGTTCATTTTTCATACATGACAGCGCTTGCCATGTTCCTTCCCTGAGCGCGTAACCGTAGAAACGTTCCAAGTATCAACACACCTGACAGGCTCGAACGCTTTTAACACTGTCAAATGAAATACTTTTTATAGTTGAGCTATTTCGTTTTAATGTTTCTCCAACACGGTAGTCAGAAAGGTATTCAGCAAAATAAGACCGTTCAAACTGTTCCACTGAAATCATCTGATTGGACAAACATCGATATTGTTGATTTAAAACACACACACACATATATGCCTCTGACAACTTTTTTCTGTCCAAGTCAATCACTGCTCTTAAATCATGTCCATACTGTATGTGTCAGCTCCTGTAGGGAGTCTATGTCCCGACCCAGACCAGGACCTGTAGAGCCCAGGGAGATGTCCCGACCCAGACCAGGACCTGTAGAGCCCAGGGAGATGTCCCGACCAGGACCTGTAGAGCCCAGAGAGATGTCCCGACCCAGACCAGGACCCGTAGAGCCCAGGGAGATGTCCCGACCAGGACCTGTAGAGCCCAGAGAGATGTTCCGGTCCAGACCAGGACCTGTAGAGCCCAGAGAGATGTTCCGACCAGGACCTGTGGAGCCCAGAGAGATGTTCTGACCCAGACCAGGACCTGTAGAGCCCAGAGAGATGTTCCGACCAGGACCTGTAGAGCCCAGAGAGATGTCCCGACAAGGACCTGTAGAGCCCAGAGAGATGTCCAGACCAGGACCTGTAGAGCCCAGAGAGATGTTCCGACCAGGACCTGTAGAGCCCAGAGAGATGTTCCGGTCCAGAACAGGACCTGTAGAGCCCAGAGAGATGTCCCAAACCAGACCCAGATCAGGAGTACCAGGCCCCGGATCGAACAGGGCATCACTGTGTATGGACGATGACTCGCTGACAGCTGTGGCCACCCTGCAGCCACTCCATGTTCCTGCAGACACACATCATAGACACCTAGTATACACATCACATTATCCAATACACACATCATAGACACCTAGTATACACATCACATTATCCAATACACACATCATAGACACCTAGTATACACATCACATTATCCAATACACACATCATAGACACCTAGTATACACATCACATTATCCAATACACACACATCATAGACACCTAGTATACACATCACATTATCCAATACACACACATCATAGACACCTAGTATACACATCACATTATCCAATATACACACATCATAGACACCTAGTATACACATCACATTATCCAATACACACACATCATAGACGCCTACTATACACATCACATTATCCAATACACACCCATCATAGACACCTAGTATACACATCACATTATGCAATACACACCCATCATAGACCCCTAGTATACACATCACATTATCCAATACACACCCATCATAGACACCTAGTATACACATCACATTATCCAATACACACCCATCATAGACACCTAGTATACACATCACATTATCCAATACACACACATCATAGACACCTAGTATACACATCACATTATCCAATACACACCCATCATAGACACCTAGTATACACATCACATTATCCAATACACACACATCATAGACACCTAGTATACACATCACATTATCCAATATACACATCATATTGTGCTATACACATACTCAGTTACACAAAACATCTAATATCACATTATCATACCACATTATGGAACAGACAGACACACAGCAGGGTCATCTATCCTACCACATTATGGAACAGAAACACACCAGGGTCTTATATCCTACCACATTATGGAACAGACACACACCAGGGTCTTATATCCTACCACATTATGGAATAGACACACAGACAGTTCATATATCCTACCACATTATGGAACAGACACACAGACAGTTCATATATCCTACCACATTATGGAACAGACACATAGCAGGGTCATCTATCCTACCACATTATGGAACAGACACACACCAGGGTCATCTATCCTACCACATTATGGAACAGACACACAGTGGGGTCATATATCCTACCACATTATGGAACAGACACACAGCAGGGTCATATATCCTACCACATTATGGAACAGACACACAGCAGGGTCATATATCCTACCACATTATGGAACAGACACACAGCAGGGTCATATATCCTACCACATTATGGAACAGACACACAGCAGGGTCTTATATCCTACCACATTATGGAACAGACACACAGCAGGGTCATATATCCTACCACATTATGGAACACACAGACACACAGCAGGGTCTTATATCCTACCACATTATGGAACAGACACACAGCAGGGTCTTATATCCTACCACATTATGGAACAGACACACAGACAGTTCATATATCCTACCACATTATGGAACAGACACACAGACAGTTCATATATCCTACCACATTTTGGAACAGACACACAGACAGTTCATATATCCTACCACATTATGGAACAGACACACAGACAGTTCATATATCCTACCACATTATGGAACAGACACACAGCAGGGTCATATATCCTACCACATTATGGAACAGACACACAGACAGTTCATATATCCTACCACATTATGGAACAGACACACAGACAGTTCATATATCCTACCACATTATGGAACAGACACACAGACAGTTCATATATCCTACCACATTATGGAACAGACACACAGACAGTTCATATATCCTACCACATTATGGAACAGACACACAGACAGTTCATATATCCTACCACATTATGGAACAGACACACAGACAGTTCATATATCCTACCACATTATGGAACAGACACACAGACAGTTCATATATCCTACCACATTATGGAACAGACACACAGCAGGGTCATCTATCCTACCACATTATGGAACAGACACACAGACAGTTCATATATCCTACCACATTATGGAACAGACACACAGCAGGGTCTTATATCCTACCACATTATGGAACAGACACACAGACAGTTCATATATCCTACCACATTATGGAACAGACACACAGCAGGGTCTTATATCCTACCACATTATGGAACAGACACACAGCAGGGTCTTATATCCTACCACATTATGGAACAGACACACAGACAGTTCATATATCCTACCACATTATGGAACAGACACACAGCAAGGTCATCTATCCTACCACATTATGGAACAGACACACACCAGGGTCATATATCCTACCACATTATGGAACAGACACACAGACAGTTCATATATCCTACCACATTATGGAACAGACACACAGACAGTTCATATATCCTACCACATTATGGAACAGACACACAGCAGGGTCATATATCCTACCACATTATGGAACAGACACACAGCAGGGTCTTATATCCTACCACATTATGGAACAGACACACAGCAGGGTCATATATCCTACCACATTATGGAACACACAGACACACAGCAGGGTCTTATATCCTACCACATTATGGAACAGACACACAGACAGTTCATATATCCTACCACATTATGGAACAGACACACAGACAGTTCATATATCCTACCACATTTTGGAACAGACACACAGACAGTTCATATATCCTACCACATTATGGAACAGACACACAGACAGTTCATATATCCTACCACATTATGGAACAGACACACAGCAGGGTCATATATCCTACCACATTATGGAACAGACACACAGACAGTTCATATATCCTACCACATTATGGAACAGACACACAGACAGTTCATATATCCTACCACATTATGGAACAGACACACAGACAGTTCATATATCCTACCACATTATGGAACAGACACACAGACAGTTCATATATCCTACCACATTATGGAACAGACACACAGACAGTTCATATATCCTACCACATTATGGAACAGACACACAGACAGTTCATATATCCTACCACATTATGGAACAGACACACAGACAGTTCATATATCCTACCACATTATGGAACAGACACACAGCAGGGTCTTATATCCTACCACATTATGGAACAGACACACAGACAGTTCATATATCCTACCACATTATGGAACAGACACACAGCAGGGTCTTATATCCTACCACATTATGGAACAGACACACAGACAGTTCATATATCCTACCACATTATGGAACAGACACACAGCAGGGTCTTATATCCTACCACATTATGGAACAGACACACAGCAGGGTCTTATATCCTACCACATTATGGAACAGACACACAGACAGTTCATATATCCTACCACATTATGGAACAGACACACAGCAAGGTCATCTATCCTACCACATTATGGAACAGACACACACCAGGGTCATATATCCTACCACATTATGGAACAGACACACAGACAGTTCATATATCCTACCACATTATGGAACAGACACACAGACAGTTCATATATCCTACCACATTATGGAACAGACACACAGACAGTTCATATATCCTACCACATTATGGAACAGACACACAGACAGTTCATATATCCTACCACATTATGGAACAGACACACAGACAGTTCATATATCCTACCACATTATGGAACAGACACACAGCAGGGTCTTATATCCTACCACATTATGGAACAGACACACAGACAGTTCATATATCCTACCACATTATGGAACAGACACACAGCAGGGTCTTATATCCTACCACATTATGGAACAGACACACAGACAGTTCATATATCCTACCACATTATGGAACAGACACACAGCAGGGTCATCTATCCTACCACATTATGGAACAGACACACACCAGGGTCATATATCCTACCACATTATGGAACAGACACACACAGCAGGGTCTTATATCCTACCACATTATGGAACAGACACACAGACAGTTCATATATCCTACCACATTATGTAACAGACACACAGACAGTTCATATATCCTACCACATTATGGAACAGACACACAGCAGGGTCTTATATCCTACCACATTATGGAACAGACACACAGCAGGGTCATATATCCTACCACATTATGGAACAGACACACAGCAGGGTCTTATATCCTACCACATTATGGAACAGACACACAGCAGGGTCTTATATCCTACCACATTATGGAACAGACACACACAGCAGGGTCTTATATCCTACCACATTATGGAACAGACACACAGCAGGGTCTTATATCCTACCACATTATGGAACAGACACACAGACAGTTCATATATCCTACCACATTATGGAACAGACACACAGACAGGTCATATATCCTACCACATTATGGAACAGACACACAGCAGGGTCTTATATCCTACCACATTATGGAACACACACACGGGCAGGGTCATCTATCCTACCACATTATGGAACAGACACACAGCAGGGTCTTATATCCTACCACATTATGGAACAGACACACACCAGGGTCATCTATCCTACCACATTATGGAACAGAAACACAGACAGTTCATATATCCTATCACATTATGGAACAGACAGACACACAGCAGGGTCATATATCCTACCACATTATGGAACAGACACACAGCAGCGTCTTATATCCTACCACATTATGGAACACACAGACACACAGCAGGGTCATCTATCCTACCACATTATGGAACAGACACACAGCAGGGTCATATATCCTACCACATTATGGAACAGACACACAGCAGGGTCATATATCCTACCACATTATGGAACACACAGACACACAGCAGGGTCATATATCCTACCACATTATGGAACAGACACACAGCAGGGTCTTATATCCTACCACATTATGGAACACACAGACACACAGCAGGGTCATATATCCTACCACATTATGGAACAGACACACAGCAGGGTCATCTATCCTACCACATTATGGAACAGACTCACAGCAGGGTCATATATCCTACCACATTATGGAACAGACACACACCAGGGTCATCTATCCTACCACATTATGGAACAGACACACAGCAGGGTCTTATATCCTACCACATTATGGAACACACAGACACACAGCAGGGTCATCTATCCTACCACATTATGGAACAGACACACAGCAGGGTCTTATATCCTACCACATTATGGAACAGACAGACACACAGCAGGGTCATATATCCTACCACATTATGGAACAGACACACAGCAGGGTCATATATCCTACCACATTATGGAACACACAGACACACAGCAGGGTCAAATATCCTACCACATTATGGAACAGACACACAGCAGGGTCATATATCCTACCACATTATGGAACAGACACACAGCAGGGTCTTATATCCTACCACATTATGGAACACACAGACACACAGCAGGGTCATATATCCTACCACATTATGGAACAGACACACAGCAGGGTCATATATCCTACCACATTATGGAACAGACACACAGCAGGGTCATCTATCCTACCACATTATGGAACAGACACACAGCAGGGTCTTATATCCTACCACATTATGGAACAGACACACAGCAGGGTCATATATCCTACCACATTATGGAACACACAGACACACAGCAGGGTCATCTATCCTACCACATTATGGAACAGACACACAGACAGTTCATATATCCTACCACATTATGGAACAGACAGACACACAGCAGGGTCATATAGCCTACCACATTATGGAACAGACACACAGCAGGGTCATCTATCCTACCACATTATGGAACAGACACACAGCAGGGTCATATATCCTACCACATTATGGAACAGACACACAGCAGGGTCTTATATCCTACCACATTATGGAACAGACACACAGCAGGGTCATATATCCTACCACATTATGGAACAGACACACAGCAGGGTCATATATCCTACCACATTATGGAACAGACACACAGACAGTTCATATATCCTACCACATTATGGAACAGACACACAACAGGGTCATCTATCCTACCACATTATGGAACAGAAACACAGACAGGTCATATATCCTACCACATTGTGGAACAGACACACAGCAGGGTCATATATCCTACCACATTATGGAACAGACACACAGCAGGGGTCATATATCCTACCACATTATGGAACAGACACACAGACAGTTCATATATCCTACCACATTATGGAACAGACAGACAGCAGGGTCATATATCCTACCACATTATGGAACAGACACACAGCAGGGTCTTATATCCTACCACATTATGGAACAGACACACAGCAGGGTCATATATCCTACCACATTATGGAACACACAGACACACAGCAGGGTCATCTATCCTACCACATTATGGAACAGACACACAGACAGTTCATATATCCTACCACATTATGCAACAGACAGACACACAGCAGGGTCATATATCCTACCACATTATGGAACAGACACACAGCAGGGTCATCTATCCTACCACATTATGGAACAGACACACAGCAGGGTCATATATCCTACCACATTATGGAACAGACACACAGCAGGGTCTTATATCCTACCACATTATGGAACAGACACACAGCAGGGTCATATATCCTACCACATTATGGAACAGACACACAGCAGGGTCATATATCCTACCACATTATGGAACAGACACACAGACAGTTCATATATCCTACCACATTATGGAACAGACACACAACAGGGTCATCTATCCTACCACATTATGGAACAGACACACAGACAGGTCATATATCCTACCACATTGTGGAACAGACACACAGCAGGGTCATATATCCTACCACATTATGGAACAGACACACAGCAGGGGTCATATATCCTACCACATTATGGAACAGACACACAGACAGTTCATATATCCTACCACATTATGGAACAGACAGACAGCAGGGTCATATATCCTACCACATTATGGAACAGACACACAGCAGGGTCATATATCCTACCACATTATGGAACAGACACACAGCAGGGTCATATATCCTACCACATTATGGAACAGACACACAGCAGGGTCATATATCCTACCACATTATGGAACAGACACACAGACAGTTCATATATCCTACCACATTATGTAACAGACACACAGACAGTTCATATATCCTATCACATTATGGAACAGACACACACCAGGGTCATCTATCCTACCACATTATGGAACAGACAGACACACAGCAGGGTCTTATATCCTACCACATTATGGAACAGACACACAGACAGTTCATATATCCTATCACATTATGGAACAGACACACACCAGGGTCATCTATCCTACCACATTATGGAACAGACACACAGACAGTTCGTATATCCTACCACATTATGGAACAGACACACAGACAGTTCATATATCCTACCACATTATGGAACAGACACACAGTGGGGTCATATATCCTACCACATTATGGAACAGACACACAGCAGGGTCATATATCCTACCACATTATGGAACAGACACACAGTGGGGTCATATATCCTACCACATTATGGAACAGACACACAGCAGGGTCATATATCCTACCACATTATGGAACAGACACACAGCAGGGTCATATATCCTACCACATTATGGAACACATAGACACACAGCAGGGTCATATATCCTACCACATTATGGAACAGACACACAGACAGTTCATATATCCTACCACATTATGGAACAGACACACAGCAGGGTCGTATATCCTACCAAATTATGGAACAGACACACAGTGGGGTCATATATCCTACCACATTATGGAACACACAGACACACAGCAGGGTCATCTATCCTACCACATTATGGAACAGACACACAGACAGTTCATATATCCTACCACATTATGGAACAGACACACAGCAGGGTCATATATCCTACCACATTATGGAACACACAGACACACAGCAGGGTCATACATCCTACCACATTATGGAACACACAGACACACAGCAGGGTCATGCATCCTACCACATTATGTAACACACAGACCCACATTAGGGTCATATATCCTACCACATTATTGAACACACAGACACACAGCACGGTCATATATCCTACCACATTATGGAACACACAGACACACAGCAGGGTCAAATATCCTACCACATTATGGAACAGACACACACCAGGGTCATATATCCTATCACATTATGGAACAGACACACAGACAGTTCATATATCCTATCACATTATGGAACAGACACACACCAGGGTCATCTATCCTACCACATTATGGAACAGACACACAGACAGTTCGTATATCCTACCACATTATGGAACAGACACACAGACAGTTCATATATCCTACCACATTATGGAACAGACACACAGTGGGGTCATATATCCTACCACATTATGGAACAGACACACAGCAGGGTCATATATCCTACCACATTATGGAACAGACACACAGTGGGGTCATATATCCTACCACATTATGGAACAGACACACAGCAGGGTCATATATCCTACCACATTATGGAACAGACACACAGCAGGGTCATATATCCTACCACATTATGGAACACATAGACACACAGCAGGGTCATATATCCTACCACATTATGGAACAGACACACAGACAGTTCATATATCCTACCACATTATGGAACAGACACACAGCAGGGTCGTATATCCTACCAAATTATGGAACAGACACACAGTGGGGTCATATATCCTACCACATTATGGAACACACAGACACACAGCAGGGTCATCTATCCTACCACATTATGGAACAGACACACAGACAGTTCATATATCCTACCACATTATGGAACAGACACACAGCAGGGTCATATATCCTACCACATTATGGAACACACAGACACACAGCAGGGTCATACATCCTACCACATTATGGAACACACAGACACACAGCAGGGTCATGCATCCTACCACATTATGTAACACACAGACCCACATTAGGGTCATATATCCTACCACATTATTGAACACACAGACACACAGCACGGTCATATATCCTACCACATTATGGAACACACAGACACACAGCAGGGTCAAATATCCTACCACATTATGGAACAGACACACACCAGGGTCATATATCCTATCACATTATGGAACAGACACACAGACAGGTCATATATCCTACCACATTATGGAACAGACACACACCAGGGTCATATATCCTACCACATTATGGAACAGACACACAGACAGGTCATATATCCTACCACATTATGGAACAGACACACAGCAGGGTCATATATCCTACCACATTATGGAACACACAGACACACAGCAGGGTCAAATATCCTACCACATTATGGAACACATAGACACACAGCAGGGTCATATATCCTACCACATTATGGAACACATAGACACACAGCAGGGTCATATATCCTATCACATTATGGAACAGACACACAGACAGGTCATATATCCTACCACATTATGGAACACACAGACACACAGACAGTTCATATATCCTACCACATTATGGAACAGACACACAGACAGGTCATATATCCTACCACATTATGGAACAGACACACAGACAGTTCATATATCCTACCACATTATGGAACAGACACACAGACCGGCTATATATCCTACCACATTATGGAACAGACATACAGCAGGGACATACATCCTACCACATTATTGAACCCACAGACACACAGTGGGGTCATATATCCTACCACATTATGGAACAGACACACAGACAGTTCATATATCCTACCACATTATGGAACCCACAGACACACAGCAGGGTCATCTATCCTACCACATTATGGAACAGACACACAGACTGTTCATATATTCTACCACATTATGGAACAGACACACAGACTGTTCATATATTCTACCACATTATGGAACAGACACACAGACTGTTCATATATTCTACCACATTATGGAACAGACACACAGACAGTTCATATATCCTACCAGATTATGGAACACACAGACACACAGTGGGGTCATATATCCTACCACATTATGGAACAGGCACACAGACACACAGCAGGGTCATGTATCCTACCACATTATGGAACAGACACACAGATTGTTCATTTATCCTACCACAATATGGAACAGACACACAGACAGTTCATATATCCTACCACATTATGGAACACACAGACACACAGTGGGGTCATATATCCTACCACATTATGGAACAGGCACACAGCAGGGTCATATATCCTACCACATTATGGAACAGACACACAGACAGGTCATATATCCTACCACATTATGGAACAGACACACAGCAGGGTCATATATCCTACCACATTATGGAACAGACACACAGCAGGGTCTTATATCCTACCACATTATGGAACACATAGACACACAGCAGGGTCATATATCCTACCACATTATGGAACACATAGACACACAGCAGGGTCATATATCCTACCACATTATGGAACACACAGACACACAGCAGGGTCATATATCCTACCACATTATGGAACAGACACACAGCAGGGTCATATATCCTACCACATTATGGAACAGACACACAGCAGGGTCATATATCCTACCACATTATGGAACAGACACACAGCAGGATCAGCCAGGAGGGATGTATGATGTCTAAAAGCGGTGTGATTATTTAGAGAGCGTCGCCATAGTGACACGATGTGCTGGATTCAGCACCATGGACAGACTCCCCAGTGTTATAAATATCTAATGGTTTCTAATGGAGGTCCTGCTGTGACTAGTAATACATAGAACTGCCCACCCCCCCACCCCCACCTCGACCTGAAAGCTTTTGGACATCAAAGCAACGTTGAAGGAACACTATTTTAATCATAAATATAACCCCCCCTCCCCTGTGACACTTACGGAGAACACCATCACGTTCGTGACAGTCTCCCCTTTCCACAGAGTGGTCATAGTGGTTTGTGGATTAAACCACGACAGACTTGAGAAGATAGATTTTCGGGATGTCTCAGGGGTCAATGTATAGAATGTATTATACAAGAGACATCATTCACAAATTCTACAGCACAACATGTATTTTATCTATCCTGTTGATAAAGGAAGGTAGAGTAGAGAGTTCCCATCAGGTCAGTAGAGAACCATGTAGAGAGTTCCCATCAGGTCAGTAGAGAACCATGTAGAGAGTTCCCATCAGGTCAGTACAGAACCATGTAGAGAGTTCCCATCAGGTCAGTACAGAACCATGTAGAGAGTTCCCATCAGGTCAGTACAGAACCATGTAGAGAGTTCCCATCAGGTCAGTACAGAACCATGTAGAGAGTTCCCATCAGGTCAGTACAGAACCATGTAGAGAGTTCCCATCAGGTCAGTACAGAACCATGTAGAGAGTTCCCATGAGGTCAGTAGCCATCAGGTCAGTACAGAACCATGTAGAGAGTTCCCATCAGGTCAGTAGAGAACCATGTAGAGAGTTCCCATCAGGTCAGTACAGAACCATGTAGAGAGTTCCCATCAGGTCAGTACAGAACCACGTAGAGAGTTCCCATCAGGTCAGTACAGAACCATGTAGAGAGTTCCCATCAGGTAATTACAGAACCATGTAGAGAGTTCCCATCAGGTCAGTACAGAACCATGTAGAGAGTTCCCATCAGGTCAGTATAGAACCACGTAGAGATTTCCCATCAGGTCAGTACAGAACCATGTAGAGAGTTCCCATCAGGTCAGTACAGAACCATGTAGAGAGTTCCCATCAGGTCAGTACAGAACCACGTAGAGAGTTCCCATCAGGTCAGTAGAGAACCATGTAGAGAGTTCTCATCAGGTCAGTAGCCATCAGGTCAGTATAGAACCATGTAGAGAGTTCCCATCAGGTCAGTACAGAACCATGTAGAGAGTTCCCATCTGGTCAGTACAGAACCATGTAGAGAGTTCCCATCAGGTCAGTACAGAACCATGTAGAGAGTTCCCATCAGGTCAGTACAGAACCATGTAGAGAGTTCCCATCAGGTCAGTACAGAACCATGTAGAGAGTTCCCATCAGGTCAGTAGCCATCAGGTCAGTACAGAACCATGTCGAGAGTTCCCATCAGGTCAGTACAGAACCATGTAGAGAGTTCCCATCAGGTCAGTACAGAACCATGTATAGAGTTCCCATCAGGTCAGTACAGAACCATGTAGAGAGTTCCCATCAAGTCAGTACAGAACCATGTAGAGAGTTCCCATCAGGTCAGTACAGAACCATGTAGAGAGTTCCCATCAGGTCAGTACAGAACCATGTAGAGAGTTCCCATCAGGTCAGTACAGAACCATGTAGAGAGTTCCCATCAGGTCAGTACAGAACCATGTAGAGAGTTCCCATCAGGTCAGTACAGAACCATGTAGAGAGTTCCCATCAGGTCAGTACAGAACCATGTAGAGAGTTCCCATCAGGTCAGTACAGAACCATGTAGAGAGTTCCCATCAGGTCAGTAGCCATCAGGTCAGTACAGAACCATGTCGAGAGTTCCCATCAGGTCAGTACAGAACCATGTAGAGAGTTCCCATCAGGTCAGTACAGAACCATGTAGAGAGTTCCCATCAGGTCAGTACAGAACCATGTAGAGAGTTCCCATCAGGTCAGTACAGAACCATGTAGAGAGTTCCCATCTGGTCAGTACAGAACCATGTAGAGAGTTCCCATCAGGTCAGTACAGAACCATGTAGAGAGTTCCCATCAGGTCAGTAGCCATCAGGTCAGTACAGAACCATGTCGAGAGTTCCCATCAGGTCAGTACAGAACCATGTAGAGAGTTCCCATCAGGTCAGTAGAGAACCATGTAGAGAGTTCCCATCAGGTCAGTACAGAACCATGTAGATAGTTCCCATCAGGTCAGTACAGAACCATGTAGAGAGTTCCCATCAGGTCAGTAGCCATCAGGTCAGTACAGAACCATGTCGAGAGTTCCCATCAGGTCAGTACAGAACCATGTAGAGAGTTCCCATCAGGTCAGTACAGAACCATGTAGAGAGTTCCCATCAGGTCAGTACAGAACCATGTAGAGAGTTCCCATCAGGTCAGTACAGAACCATGTAGAGAGTTCCCATCAGGTCAGTACAGAACCATGTAGATAGTTCCCATCAGGTCAGTACAGAACCATGTAGAGAGTTCCCATCAGGTCAGTAGCCATCAGGTCAGTACAGAACCATGTAGAGAGTTCCCATCAGGTCAGTACAGAACCATGTAGAGAGTTCCCATCAGGTCAGTACAGAACCATGTAGAGAGTTCCCATCAGGTCAGTACAGAACCATGTAGAGAGTTCCCATCAGGTCAGTACAGAACCTTGTAGAGAGATCCCATCAGGTCAGTACAGAACCATGTAGAGAGTTCCCATCAGGTCAGTACAGAACCATGTAGAGAGTTCCCATCAGGTCAGTACAGAACCATGTAGAGAGTTCCCATCAGGTCAGTACAGAACCTTGTAGAGAGTTCCCATCGGGTCAGTACAGAACCATGTAGAGAGTTCCCATCAGGTCAGTACAGAACCATGTAGAGAGTTCCCGTCAGGTCAGTAACAGCAGACAGTCACATGGTCAGTACAGAACCATGTAGAGAGTTCCCATCAGGTCAGTACAGAACCATGTAGAGAGTTCCCATCAGGTCAGTACAGAACCATGTAGAGAGTTCCCATCAGGTCAGTACAGAACCATGTAGAGAGTTCCCATCAGGTCAGTACAGAACCATGTAGAGAGTTCCCATCAGGTCAGTACAGAACCATGTAGATAGTTCCCATCAGGTCAGTACAGAACCATGTAGAGAGTTCCCATCAGGTCAGTACAGAACCATGTAGAGAGTTCCCATCAGGTCAGTAGCCATCAGGTCAGTACAGAACCATGTCGAGAGTTCCCATCAGGTCAGTACAGAACCATGTAGAGAGTTCCCATCAGGTCAGTACAGAACCATGTAGAGAGTTCCCATCAGGTCAGTACAGAACCATGTAGAGAGTTCCCATCAGGTCAGTACAGAACCATGTAGAGAGTTCCCATCTGGTCAGTACAGAACCATGTAGAGAGTTCCCATCAGGTCAGTACAGAACCATGTAGAGAGTTCCCATCAGGTCAGTAGCCATCAGGTCAGTACAGAACCATGTCGAGAGTTCCCATCAGGTCAGTACAGAACCATGTAGAGAGTTCCCATCAGGTCAGTAGAGAACCATGTAGAGAGTTCCCATCAGGTCAGTACAGAACCATGTAGATAGTTCCCATCAGGTCAGTACAGAACCATGTAGAGAGTTCCCATCAGGTCAGTACAGAACCATGTAGAGAGTTCCCATCAGGTCAGTACAGAACCATGTAGAGAGTTCCCATCAGGTCAGTACAGAACCATGTAGAGAGTTCCCATCAGGTCAGTACAGAACCATGTAGAGAGTTCCCATCAGGTCAGTACAGAACCATGTAGAGAGTTCCCATCAGGTCAGTACAGAACCATGTAGAGAGTTCCCGTCAGGTCAGTAACATCAGACAGTCACATGGTCAGTACAGAACCATGTAGAGAGTTCCCATCAGGTCAGTACAGAACCATGTAGAGAGTTCCCATCAGGTCAGTAACAGCAGACAGTCACATGGTCAGTACAGAACCATGTAGAGAGTTCCCATCAGGTCAGTACAGAACCATGTAGAGAGTTCCCATCAGGTCAGTACAGAACCATGTAGAGAGTTCCCATCAGGTCAGTACAGAACCATGTAGAGAGTTCCCATCAGGTCAGTAACAGCAGACAGTCACATGGTCAGTACAGAACCATGTAGAGAGTTCCCATCAGGTCAGTACAGAACCATGTAGAGAGTTCCCATCAGGTCAGTACAGAACCATGTAGAGAGTTCCCATCAGGTCAGTAACAGCAGACAGTCACATGGTCAGTACAGAACCATGTAGAGAGTTCCCCTCAGGTCAGTACAGAACCATGTAGAGAGTTCCCATCAGGTCAGTACAGAACCATGTAGAGAGTTCCCATCAGGTCAGTTGAGTACAGAACCATGTAGAGAGTTCCCATCAGGTCAGTACAGAACCATGTAGAGAGTTCCCATCTGGTCAGTACAGAACCATGTAGAGAGTTCCCATCAGGTCAGTACAGAACCATGTAGAGAGTTCCCATCTGGTCAGTACAGAACCATGTAGAGAGTTCCCATCAGGTCAGTACAGAACCATGTAGAGAGTTCCCATCTGGTCAGTACAGAACCATGTAGAGAGTTCCCATCAGGTCAGTAACAGCAGACAGTCACATGGTCAGTACAGAACCATGTAGAGAGTTCCCATCAGGTCAGTACAGAACCATGTAGAGAGTTCCCATCAGGTCAGTACAGAACCATGTAGAGAGTTCCCATCAGGTCAGTACAGAACCATGTAGAGAGTTCCCATCTGGTCAGTACAGAACCATGTAGAGAGTTCCCATCAGGTCAGTACAGAACCATGTAGAGAGTTCCCATCAGGTCAGTACAGAACCATGTAGAGAGTTCCCATCTGGTCAGTACAGAACCATGTAGAGAGTTCCCATCAGGTCAGTACAGAACCATGTAGAGAGTTCCCATCAGGTCAGTACAGAACCATGTAGAGAGTTCCCATCAGGTCAGTACAGAACCATGTAGAGAGTTCCCATCAGGTCAGTACAGAACCATGTAGAGAGTTCCCATCTGGTCAGTACAGAACCATGTAGAGAGTTCCCATCAGGTCAGTACAGAACCATGTAGAGAGTTCCCATCAGGTCAGTACAGAACCATGTAGAGAGTTCCCATCAGGTCAGTACAGAACCATGTAGAGAGTTCCCATCAGGTCAGTAACAGCAGACAGTCACATGGTCAGTACAGAACCATGTGATATATTTAACATCTAACCATAATAAGCTGATCCTGAGAACAACAGGATCCTGTGTGGCTCAGTCGGTAGAGCATGGCGCTTGCAACGCCAAGCGTCGTGGGTTCGATTCCCGCTGGGGCCACCCATATGTAAAAGTAGTGGCCCCAGCCGACTTGTAAGTCGCTTTGGACAAAAGCGTCTGCTAAATGGGATATATTATTATTATATTATATATTAAGGGACTGGACACTGGTTCTTACCTGTACAGGAGGGGGGCCTTCCAGTTGCCATGGTGAGACAGACAGACAGAGCGTCCTGTGTGTTGAGTTGAGAGGATATTCTCAATGTGTCCAGGCTTAGTGCTGTAACTAGCAGCAGTTAGGGTTAGAGTGTGTTAGGTTGTGGTCTGGGGTTAATTCCCTAATGGGAGATTAAGGGAGGAGAAACCCTGCTCTAATGACTGTCCTTCTGTCCTCTTCTGTTGAGGTTTACTGGCTATGTGGAACTGCTCTGTTGAGGTTTACTGGCTATATGGAACTGTTCTGTTGAGGTTTACTGGCTATATGGAACTGTTCTGTTCTGTAGAGGTTTACTGGCTATATGGAACTGTTCTGTTGAGGTTTACTGGCTATATGGAACTGTTCTGTTGAGGTTTACTGGCTATATGAAACTGTTCTGTTGAGGTTTACTGGCTATGTGGAACTGCTCTGTTGAGGTTTACTGGCTATATGGAACTGTTCTGTTGAGGTTTACTGGCTATATGGAACTGTTCTGTTCTGTTGAGGTTTACTGGCTATATGGAACTGTTCTGTTGAGGTTTACTGGCTATATGGAACTGTTCTGTTGAGGTTTACTGGCTATATGGAACTGTTCTGTTCTGTTGAGGTTTACTGGCTATATGGAACTGTTCTGTTCTGTTGAGGTTTACTGGCTATATGGAACTGTTCTGTTCTGTTGAGGTTTACTGGCTATATGGAACTGTTCTGTAGAGGTTTACTGGCTATGTGGAACTGTTCTGTTCTGTTGAGGTTTACTGGCTATATGGAACTGTTCTGTAGAGGTTTACTGGCTATATGGAACTGTTCTGTAGAGGTTTACTGGCTATATGGAACTGTTCTGTTGAGGTTTACTGGCTATGTGGAACTGTTCTGTTGAGGTTTACTGGCTATATGGAACTGTTCTGTTGAGGTTTACTGGCTATATGGAACTGTTCTGTTCTGTAGAGGTTTACTGGCTATGTGGAACTGTTCTGTAGAGGTTTACTGGCTATATGGAACTGTTCTGTTGAGGTTTACTGGCTATATGGAACTGTTCTGTTCTGTTGAGGTTTACTGGCTATATGGAACTGTTCTGTTGAGGTTTACTGGCTATATGAAACTGTTCTGTAGAGGTTTACTGGCTATATGGAACTGTTCTGTTCTGTTGAGGTTTACTGGCTATATGGAACTGTTCTGTTGAGGTTTACTGGCTATATGGAACTGTTCTGTTGAGGTTTACTGGCTATATGGAACTGTTCTGTTCTGTTGAGGTTTACTGGCTATATGGAACTGCTCTGTTGAGGTTTACTGGCTATATGGAACTGTTCTGTTGAGGTTTACTGGCTATATGGAACTGTTCTGTTGAGGTTTACTGGCTATGTGGAACTGTTCTGTTCTGTTGAGGTTTACTGGCTATATGGAACTGTTCTGTTGAGGTTTACTGGCTATATGGAACTGTTCTGTTCTGTTGAGGTTTACTGGCTATATGGAACTGTTCTGTAGAGGTTTACTGGCTATATGGAACTGTTCTGTTCCGTTGAGGTTTACTGGCTATATGGAACTGTTCTGTTCCGTTGAGGTTTACTGGCTATGTGGAACTGTTCTGTTGAGGTTTACTGGCTATATGGAACTGTTCTGTTGAGGTTTACTGGCTATATGGAACTGTTCTGTTCTGTTGAGGTTTACTGGCTATATGGAACTGTTCTGTTGAGGTTTACTGGCTTTATGGAACTGTTCTGTAGAGGTTTACTGGCTATATGGAACTGTTCTGTTCTGTTGAGGTTTACTGGCTATATGGAACTGTTCTGTAGAGGTTTACTGGCTATGTGGAACTGTTCTGTTGAGGTTTACTGGCTATATGGAACTGTTCTGTTGAGGTTTACTGGCTATATGGAACTGTTCTGTTGAGGTTTACTGGCTATATGGAACTGCTCTGTTGAGGTTTACTGGCTATATGGAACTGTTCTGTAGAGGTTTACTGGCTATATGGAACTGTTCTGTTCTGTTGAGGTTTACTGGCTATGTGGAACTGTTCTGTTGAGGTTTACTGGCTATATGGAACTGTTCTGTTGAGGTTTACTGGCTATATGGAACTGTTCTGTTGAGGTTTACTGGCTATATGGAACTGTTCTGTAGAGGTTTACTGGCTATGTGGAGCTGTTCTGTTCTGTTAAGGTTTACTGGCTATATGGAACTGTTCTGTTGAGGTTTACTGGCTATATGGAACTGTTCTGTTGAGGTTTACTGGCTATATGGAACTGTTCTGTAGAGGTTTACTGGCTATGTGGAGCTGTTCTGTTCTGTTAAGGTTTACTGGCTATATGGAACTGTTCTGTTGAGGTTTACTGGCTATATGGAACTGTTCTGTAGAGGTTTACTGGCTATGTGGAGCTGTTCTGTTCTGTTAAGGTTTACTGGCTATATGGAACTGTTCTGTTGAGGTTTACTGGCTATATGGAACTGTTCTGTTGAGGTTTACTGGCTATATGGAACTGTTCTGTTGAGGTTTACTGGCTATATGGAACTGTTCTGTTGAGGTTTACTGGCTATATGGAACTGTTCTGTTGAGGTTTACTGGCTATATGGAGCTGTTCTGTAGAGGTTTACTGGCTATATGGAACTGTTCTGTTGAGGTTTACTGGCTATGTGGAACTGTTCTGTTGAGGTTTACTGGCTATATGGAACTGTTCTGTTGAGGTTTACTGGCTATATGGAACTGTTCTGTTGAGGTTTACTGGCTATATGGAACTGTTCTGTTCTGTTGAGGTTTACTGGCTATATGGAACTGTTCTGTTCTGTTGAGGTTTACTGGCTATATGGAACTGTTCTGTTCTGTTGAGGTTTACTGGCTATATGGAACTGTTCTGTTCTGTTGAGGTTTACTGGCTATATGGAACTGTTCTGTTGAGGTTTACTGGCTATATGGAACTGTTCTGTAGAGGTTTACTGGCTATATGGAACTGTTCTGTTGAGGTTTACTGGCTATATGGAACTGTTCTGTTGAGGTTTACTGGCTATATGGAACTGTTCTGCTGAGGTTTACTGGCTATATGGAACTGTTCTGTTCTGTAGAGGTTTACTGGCTATATGGAACTGTTCTGTAGAGGTTTACTGGCTATATGGAACTGTTCTGTTGAGGTTTACTGGCTATGTGGAACTGTTCTGTTGAGGTTTACTGGCTATATGGAACTGTTCTGTTCCGTTGAGGTTTACTGGCTATATGGAACTGTTCTGTTGAGGTTTACTGGCTATATGGAACTGTTCTGTTCTGTTGAGGTTTACTGGCTATATGGAACTGTTCTGTTCTGTTGAGGTTTACTGGCTATATGGAACTGTTCTGTTCTGTTGAGGTTTACTGGCTATATGGAACTGTTCTGTTGAGGTTTACTGGCTATATGGAGCTGTTCTGTTGAGGTTTACTGGCTATATGGAACTGTTCTGTTGAGGTTTACTGGCTATATGGAACTGCTCTGTTGAGGTTTACTGGCTATATGGAGCTGTTCTGTTGAGGTTTACTGGCTATATGGAACTGTTCTGTTGAGGTTTACTGGCTATATGGAACTGTTCTGTAGAGGTTTACTGGCTATATGGAACTGTTCTGTTGAGGTTTACTGGCTATGTGGAACTGTTCTGTTGAGGTTTACTGGCTATATGGAACTGTTCTGTTCTGTTGAGGTTTACTGGCTATATGGAACTGTTCTGTTCTGTTGAGGTTTACTGGCTATATGGAGCTGTTCTGTTGAGGTTTACTGGCTATATGGAGCTGTTCTGTTGAGGTTTACTGGCTATATGGAACTGTTCTGTTGAGGTTTACTGGCTATATGGAACTGCTCTGTTGAGGTTTACTGGCTATATGGAGCTGTTCTGTTGAGGTTTACTGGCTATATGGAACTGTTCTGTTGAGGTTTACTGGCTATATGGAACTGTTCTGTAGAGGTTTACTGGCTATATGGAACTGCTCTGTTGAGGTTTACTGGCTATATGGAACTGTTCTGTTGAGGTTTACTGGCTATGTGGAACTGTTCTGTTGAGGTTTACTGGCTATATGGAACTGCTCTGTTGAGGTTTACTGGCTATATGGAACTGTTCTGTTGAGGTTTACTGGCTATGTGGAACTGTTCTGTTGAGGTTTACTGGCTATGTGGAACTGTTCTGTTCTGTAGAGGTTTACTGGCTATATGGAACTGTTCTGTAGAGGTTTACTGGCTATATGGAACTGTTCTGTTCTGTTGAGGTTTACTGGCTATATGGAACTGTTCTGTAGAGGTTTACTGGCTATGTGGAACTGTTCTGTTCTGTAGAGGTTTACTGGCTATGTGGAACTGTTCTGTTCTGTAGAGGTTTACTGGCTATATGGAACTGTTCTGTTCTGTTGAGGTTTACTGGCTATATGGAACTGTTCTGTTGAGGTTTACTGGCTATGTGGAACTGTTCTGTTCTGTTGAGGTTTACTGGCTATATGGAACTGTTCTGTTGGGATTTAAGGGATCTAAACACTTGCATTGCCTGCTTCATAATTTGTCCCTAACTAGGTTCTATATAGAACCATTCTAACGGTCCGAATGGTGCCATCAAACTGGTTTCATCACTAACAGACACATTTATTTTTTATCAAGTACAAACAATTTAATACTTTTTTTGTATAGGTCCCCCGTCAGAATCAACCCCACAACTCTGTCGCTGCAAGCTCCATGCTCTACCAACTGAGCTCCACAGGACTACTGTATATCAGAGATGATGTCAATCATAACACAATAATATGACCTGGTGTTTCACTCTAGCATATAAACACCTGTGGTCCCACTCTGTTTGACAACCATTAGAGAGAGAGAGAGGTCTCTGTCATTAAGAGTATCTGATAATCTCCTCTGACCCTCCTGAACTACCCTAAATGCTCTACACTCCCTCCTTCTCTCCCTCTCTCTCTCTCTCACATACCACCAGCACAGCACCTCACCCCTGTCTCCGGTTACCCTCAGCTACCCCCCACGCTAATATAGCTATCCGGTTAAATATTAATGCACAGCTGTAATCTATTAAACCAGTAAATGCTCCATGTTCAACCTGAACCATGTTTAGTCACTTGTGGTCACATTTTCTCATAGAGACAGACCGACGAACCGGCAGACAGACAGACAGACAGACAGACAGAAAGACAGACAGACAGACAGACAGACAGGCAGGTCTGAACCTGTTCTCAACCATACACATCCCTTAAAAACTTAAATGTGTTACAACCCACACACAGCCAGCTGCTCCTGATCTGGTTAATTTCCTGCTATGGGGTAATAGAGAGGATATGACATCATAACGTTGTAAATGCCAGCACTACACACAAAAACACACAGTTCCGGCGCCGACAGAGATGGCCGCCTCGCTTCGCGTTCCTAGGAAACTATGCAGTTTTTCTTACATTAGTACCCCAGGTCATCTTACGTTTCATTACATACAGTCGAGAAGAACTACTGAATATAACAGCAGCGTCAACTCACCATCAGTACGACCAAGAATATGACTTTCGCGAAGCGGATCCTGTGTTCTGCCTTTCAACCAGGACAACGGAATGGATCCCAGCCGGCGACCCAAAAAAACGACTTCGTAAAAGAGGGAAACGAGGCGGACTTCTGGTCAGACTCCGGAGACGGGCACATCGTGCACCACTCCCTAGTATACTTCTCGCCAATGTCCAGTCTCTTGACAACAAGGTTGATGAAATCCGAGCAAGGGTAGCATTCCAGAGGGACATTAGAGACTGTAACGTTCTTTGCTTCACAGAAACATGGCTCACTGGAGAGACGCTATCGGAGTTGATGCAGCCAGCGGGTTTCTCCAAGCATCGTGCCGACAGAAACAAACATCTTTCTGGTAAGAAGAGGGGCGGGGGCGTATGCCTTATGGCTAACGAGACATGGTGTGATCACAAAAACATACAGGAACTCAAATCCTTCTGTTCACCTGATTTAGAATTCCTCACAATCAAATGTCGACCGCATTATCTACCAAGAGAATTCTCTTTGATTATAATCACAGCCGTATAGATTCCCCCCCAAGCAGACACATCGATGGCTCTGAACAAACTTTATTTGACTCTTTGCAAACTGGAATCCATACATCCTGAGGCTGCATTCATTGTAGCTGGGGATTTTAACAAGGCTAATCTGAAAACAAGACTCCCTAAATTGTATCAGCATATCGATTGCGCAACAAGGGCTGGCAAAACCTTGAATCATTGCTATTCTAACTTCCGCGATGCATATAAGGCCCTGCCCCGCCCTCCTTTCGGAAAAGATGACCACGACTCCATTTTGTTGATCCCTGCCTAGAGACAGAAACTAAAACAAGAAGCTCCCACACTGAGGTCTGTCCAACGCTGGTCCGACCAATCTGATTCCACACTCCAAGACTGCTTCCATCACGTGGACTGGGATATGTTTCGTATAGCGTCATACAACAACATTGACGAATACGCTGATTCGGTGTGCGAGTTCATTAGAACGTGCGTTGAAGATGTCATTCCCATAGCAACGATTAAAACATTCCCAAACCAGAAACCGTGGATTGATGGCAGCATTCCCGTGAAACTGAAAGCCCGAACCACTGCCTTTTAATCAGGGCAAGGTGACTGGTAATATGACCGAATACAAACAGTGCAGCTATTCCCTCCGCAAGGCAATCAAACAAGCTCAGCATCAGTATAGAGACAAAGTAGAATCTCAATTCAATGGCTCAGACACAAGAGGTATGTGGCAGGGTCTACAGTCAATCACGGATTACAAAAAGAAAACCAGCCCCGTCACGGACCAGGATGTCTTGCTCCCAGGCAGACTAAATCACTTTTTTGCCCGCTTTGAGGACAATACAGTGCCACTGGCACGGCCTGCAACGAAAACATGCGGACACTCCTTCACTGCAGCCGAGGTGAGTAAAACATTTAAACGTGTTAACCCTCGCAAGGCTGCAGGCCCAGACGGCATCCCCAGCCGCGCCCTCAGAGCATGTGCAGACCAGCTGGCTGGTGTGTTTACGGACATATTCAATCAATCCCTATCTCAGTCTGCTGTTCCCACATACTTCAAGAGGGCCAGCATTGTTCCTGTTCCCAAGAAAGCTAAGGTAACTGAGCGAAACGACTACCGCCCCGTAGCACTCACTTCCGTCATCATGAAGTGCTTTGAGAGACTAGTCAAGGACCATATCACCTCCACCCTACCTGACACCCTAGACCCACTCCAATTTGCTAACCGCCCAAATAAGTCCACAGACAATGCAATCTCAACCACACTGCACACTGCCCTAACCCATCTGGACAAGAGGAATACCTATGTGAGAATGCTGTTCATCAACTACAGCTCGGCATTTAACACCATAGTACCCTCCAAGCTCGTCATCAAGCTCGAGACCCTGGGTCTCGACCCCACCCTGTGCAACTGTGTACTTGACTTCCTGACGGGCCGCCCCCAGGTGGTGAGGGTAGGCAACAACATCTCCACCCCGCTGATCCTCAACACTGGGGCCCCACAAGGGTGCGTTCTGAGCCCTCTCCTGTACTCTCTGTTCACCCACGACTGCGGGGCCACGCACGCATCCAACTCAATCATCAAGTTTGCGGGCGACACAACAGGGGTAGGCTTGATTACCAACAACGATGAGACGTCAACAAAACTAAGGAAATGATCCTCGTTTGCTAAGTCAAACGACACCGCTGGTTCTGCTCACACTGCCCTACCCTGTGCTCTGACCTCTTTCTCCCCTCTATCTCCAGATGAAATCTCGCTTCTTGTGACGGCCGGCCGCCCAACAACCTGCCCGCTTGACCCTATCCCCTCCTCTCTTCTCCAGACCATTTCCGGAGACCTTCTCCCTTACCTCACCTCGCTCATCAACTCATCCCTGACCGCTGGCTACGTCCCTTCCGTCTTCAAGAGAGCGAGAGTTGCACCCCTTCTGAAAAAACCTACACTCGATCCCTCCGATGTCAACAACTACAGACCAGTATCCCTTCTTTCTTTTCTCTCCAAAACTCTTGAACGTGCCGTCCTTGGCCATCTCTCCCGCTATCTCTCTCAGAATGACCTTCTTGATCCAAATCAGTCAGGTTTCAAGACTAGTCATTCAACTGAGACTGCTCTTCTCTGTATCACGGAGGCTCTCCGCACTGCTAAAGCTAACTCTCTCTCCTCTGCTCTCATCCTTCTAGACCTATCGGCTGCCTTCGACACTGTGAACCATCAGATCCTCCTCTCCACCCTCTCCGAGTTGGGCATCTCCGGTGCGGCCCACGCTTGGATTGCGTCCTACCTGACAGGTCGCTCCTACCAGGTGGCGTGGCGAGAATCTGTCTCCTCGCCACGTGCTCTCACCACTGGTGTCCCCCAGGGCTCTGTTCTAGGCCTTCTCCTATTCTCGCTATACACCAAGTCACTTGGCTCTGTCATAACCTCACATGTTCTCTCCTATCATTGCTATGCAGACGACACACAATTAATCTTCTCCTTTCCCCCTTCTGATGACCAGGTGGTGAATCGCATCTCTGCATGTCTGGCAGACATATCAGTGTGGATGACGGATCACCACCTCAAGCTGAACCTCGGCAAGACGGAGCTGCTCTTCCTCCCGGGGAAGGACTGCCCGTTCCATGATCTCGCCATCACGGTTGACAACTCCATTGTTTCCTCCTCCCAGCACGCTAAGAACCTTGGCGTGATCCTGGACAACACCCTGTCGTTCTCAACTAACATCAAGGCGGTGGCCCGTTCCTGTAGGTTCATGCTCTACAACATCCGCAGAGTACGACCCTGCCTCACACAGGAAGCGGCGCAGGTCCTAATCCAGGCACTTGTCATCTCCCGTCTGGATTACTGCAACTCGCTGTTGGCTGGGCTCCCTGCCTGTGCCATTAAACCCCTACAACTCATCCAGAACGCCGCAGCCCGTCTGGTGTTCAACCTTCCCAAGTTCTCTCACGTCACCCCGCTCCTCCGCTCTCTCCACTGGCTTCCAGTTGAAGCTCGCATCCGCTACAAGACCATGGTGCTTGCCTACGGAGCTGTGAGGGGAACGGCACCGCAGTACCTCCAGGCTCTGATCAGGCCCTACACCCAAACAAGGGCACTGCGTTCATCCACCTCTGGCCTGCTCGCCTCCCTACCACTGAGGAAGTACAGTTCCCGCTCAGCCCAGTCAAAACTGTTCGCTGCTCTGGCCCCCCAATGGTGGAACAAACTCCCTCACGACGCCAGGACAGCGGAGTCAATCACCACCTTCCGGAGACACCTGAAACCCCACCTCTTCAAGGAATACCTAGGATAGGATAAAGCAATCCTTCTCACCCCCCCCTTAAATGATTTAGATGCACTATTGTAAAGTGGCTGTTCCACTGATGTCAGAAGGTGAATTCACCAATTTGTAAGTCGCTCTGGATAAGAGCGTCTGCTAAATGACTTAAATGTAAATGTAAATGTAATTGTGGACTTCAGGAAACAGCAGAGGGATCACCCCCCTATCCACATCGATGGAACAGTAGTGGAGAGGGTAGTAAGTTTTAAGTTCCTCTAATACACATCACAGACAATCTGAATTGGTCCACCCACACAGACAGCATCGTGAAGAAGCCGCAGCAGCACCTCTTCAACCTCAGGAGGCTGAAGAAATTTGGCTTGTCACCAAAAGCACTCACAAACTTCTACAGATGCACAATCGAGAGCATCCTGGCGGGCTGTATCACCGCCTGGTACGGCAACTGCTCCGCCCACAACGCATCACCGGGTGTAAACTACCTACCCTCCAGGACACCTACACCACCCGATGTTACAGGAAGGCCATAAAGATCATCAAGGACAACAACCACCCGAGCCACTGCCTGTTCACCCCGCTATCATCCAGAAGGCGAGGTCAGTACAGGTGCATCAAAGCTGGGACCGAGAGACTGAAAAACAGCTTCTATCTCAAGGCCATCAGACTGTTAAACAGCCACCACTAACATTGAGTGGCTTGCTGCCAACACACTGACTAAACTCCAGCCACTTTAATAATGGGAATTGATGGGAAATGATGTAAATATATCACTAGCCACTTTAAACAATGCTACCTAATATAATGTTTACTTACCCTACATTATTCATCTCATATGTATACGTATATACTGTACTCTATCATCTGCTGCATCCTTATGTAATACATGTATCACTAGCCACTTTAACTATGCCACTTTGTTTACATACTCATCTCATATGTATATACTGTACTCGATACCATCTACTGTATCTTGCCTATGCTGCTCTGCACCATCACTCATTCATATATCTTTATGTACATATTCTTTATCCCCTTACACTTGTGTGTATAAGACAGTAGTTTTGGAATTGTTCGTTAGATTACTTGTTGGTTATTACTGCATTGTCGGAACTAGAAGCACAAGCATTTCGCTACACTCGCGTTAACATCTGCTAACCATGTGTATGTGACAAATAAAATTTGATTTGATTTGACCACCTGTGCTTCATAGACAGCATAGACAGCATTAGCATGGTAAATATAGAGAGATGAAGATCAGCTGTCACCTACAACAGATATAAGAGCCCTGACTGAACTTCTGGGAACTATGATGATGATGATGAGAGGAGCTCTGACTGAACTACTGGGAACTATGATGATGATGATGATGATGATGATGATGAGAGGAGCCCTGACTGAACTACTGGGAACTATGATGATGATGATGATGATGATGAGAGGAGCCCTGACTAAACTACTGGGAACTATGATGATGATGATGATGATGAGAGGAACCCTGACTGAACTACTGGGAACTATGATGATGATGATGATGATGAGAGGAGCCCTGACTAAACTACTGGGAACTATGATGATGATGATGATGAGAGGAGCCCTGACTAAACTACTGGGAACTATGATGATGATGATGATGATGATGAGAGGAGCCCTGACTGAACTACTGGGAACTATGATGATGATGATGATGAGAGGAGCCCTGACTAAACTACTGGGAACTATGATGATGATGATGATGAGAGGAGCCCTGACTGAACTACTGGGAACTATGATGATGATGATGATGAGAGGAACCCTGACTAAACTACTGGGAACTATGATGATGATGATGATGATGATGATGATGATGATGAGAGGAGCTCTGACTGAACTACTGGGAACTATGATGATGATGATGATGATGATGATGATGATGAGAGGAGCTCTGACTGAACTACTGGGAACTATGATGATGATGATGATGATGAGAAGAGGTTGTGATGAAGATGATGATGTGAGGAAGATGATTGTGATGACTGCAACCCCCCATTTCTTCAATTTATCTTCCTAAAGTCTGATTTTAAACCTAACCCTAACCTTAACCAGACAGCTCACCTTATTCCTAACCCTAACCCTAACCTTAACCAGACAGCTCACCTTATTCCTAACCCTAACCCTAACCTTAACCAGACAGCTCACCTTATTCCTAACCCTAACCTTAACCTAACCCTAACCTTAACCAGACAGCTAACCTTATTCCTAACCCTAACCCTAACCTAACCCTAACCTTAAGCAGACAGCTAACCTTATTCCTAACCCTAACCCTAACCTAACCCTAACCTTAACCAGACAGCTAACCTTATTCCTAACCCTAACCTTAACCAGACAGCTAACCTTATTCCTAACCCTAACCCTAACCTTAACCAGACAGCTCACCTTATTCCTAACCCTAACCCTAACCTTAACCAGACAGCTCACCTTATTCCTAACCCTAACCCTAACCTAACCCTAACCTTAACCAGACAGCTAACCTTATTCCTAACCCTAACCTTAACCAGACAGCTAACCTTATTCCTAACCCTAACCCTAACCCTAACCTTAACCAGACAGCTAACCTTATTCCTAACCCTAACCTTAATATATATATTTTCATGAATTTTTAACAATATAGACAATTTTGACATTGTGGCTGTGGTAAACTAGCAACAACCTGGAATAAGGGATAGGAGGACTTTTAGTGGAACGTCGCCCTCCTGTGGTTATCTATGATATTACAGCTAAAACAAGACGCACACAAGACAGCAAATCACTCTAAGGATTACCTTTTGATGAAAATATGAAAGTATTAGTTATTCTACGTACATTTTTTACAACACAAGTGGTGTTGAAGATGATAAAATATGTTCCATAAGGAAGGAACAGGAGCCTCCTCTATACAGCAACATGAGAGTTCTTTATGGATGGTAGCCTGACCACCCTGACCCTCCTAACCCTAACCCTCTATACAGCAACATGAGAGTTCTTTATGGACGGTAGTGTTGTGACCATCCTGACCCTCCTAATCCTAACCCTCTATACAGCAACATGAGAGTTCTTTATGGACGATAGCCTGACCACCCTGACCCTCCTAACCCTAACCCTCTATACAGCAACATGAGAGTTCTTTATGGACAGTAGCCTGACCACACTGACCCTCCTAACCCTAACCCTCTATACAGCAACATGAGAGTTCTTTATGGACGATAGCCTGACCACCCTGACCCTCCTAACCCTAACCCTCTATACAGCAACATGAGAGTTCTTTATGGACGATAGCCTGACCACCCTGACCCTCCTAACCCTAACCCTCTATACAGCAACATGAGAGTTCTTTATGGACAGTAGCCTGACCACACTGACCCTCCTAACCCTAACCCTCTATACAGCAACATGAGAGTTCTTTATGGACGGTAGTGTTCTGACCATCCTGACCCTCCTAACCCTAACCCTCTATACAGCAACATGAGAGTTCTTTATGGACGATAGCCTGACCACCCTGACCCTCCTAACCCTAACCCTCTATACAGCAACATGAGAGTTCTTTATGGACAGTAGCCTGACCACCCTGACCCTCCTAACCCTAACCCTCTATACAGCAACATGAGAGTTCTTTATGGACGATAGCCTGACCACCCTGACCCTCCTAACCCTAACCCTCTATACAGCAACATGAGAGTTCTTTATGGACGATAGCCTGACCACCCTGACCCTCCTAACCCTAACCCTCTATACAGCAACATGAGAGTTCTTTATGGACGGTAGCCTGACCCTCCTAACCCTAACCCTCTATACAGCAACATGAGAGTTCTTTATGGACGGTAGTGTTGTGACCATCCTGACCCTCCTAACCCTAACCCTCTATACAGCAACATGAGAGTTCTTTATGGACGATAGCCTGACCACCCTGACCCTCCTAACCCTAACCCTCTATACAGCAACATGAGAGTTCTTTATGGACGGTAGCCTGACCACCCTGACCCTCCTAACCCTAACCCTCTATACAGCAACATGAGAGTTCTTTATGGACGATAGCCTGACCACCCTGACCCTCCTAACCCTAACCCTCTATACAGCAACATGAGAGTTCTTTATGGATGGTAGTGTTCTGACCCTCCTAACCCTAACCCTAACCCTATAACGTTGTTATTTATGGACTGTAGCCTGACCACCCTGACCCTCTAAACCCTAACCCTAACTCTAACTCTAACTCTAACTCTTGTTCTTTTTGAATGGTAGCCTGGCCATCCTGAACCCCCTAACACTAACCCTAACCCTAAAACGTTGTTATTTATGGACCGTAGCCTGACCACCCTGACCCTCTAAACCCTAACACTAACCCTAACCCTAAAACGTTGTTCTGTTTGGAGGATAGCCTGACCCTCCTAACATACCTGATCTCTCTACACTATGATATTCAAATAGCGGTCACAAAGTTTGGATAATGCAACAATAATATTATCGCAACACAGTCTGGATAATGTAACCCTGTTATCACAACACAGTCTGGATAATGTAACCCTGTTATCACAACACAGTCTGGATAATGTAACCCTGTTATCACAACACAGTCTGGATAATGTAACCCTGTTATCACAACACAGTCTGGATAATGTAACCCTGTTATCACAACACAGTCTGGATAATGTAACCCTGTTATCACAACACAGTCTGGATAATGTAACCCTGTTATCACAACACAGTCTGGATAATGTAACCCTGTTATCACAACACAGTCTGGATAATGTAACCCTGTTATCACAACACAGTCTGGATAATGTAACCCTGTTATCACAACACAGTCTGGATAATGTAACCCTGTTATCACAACACAGTCTGGATAATGTAACCCTGTTATCACAACACAGTCTGGATAATGTAACCCTGTTATCACAACACAGTCTGGATAATGTAACCCTGTTATCACAACACAGTCTGGATAATGTAACCCTGTTATCACAACACAGTCTGGATAATGTAACCCTGTTATCACAACACAGTCTGGATAATGTAACCCTGTTATCACAACACAGTCTGGATAATGTAACCCTGTTATCACAACACAGTCTGGATAATGTAACCCTGTTATCACAACACAGTCTGGATAATGTAACCCTGTTATCACAACACAGTCTGGATAATGTAACCCTGTTATCACAACACAGTCTGGATAATGTAACCCTGTTATCACAACACAGTCTGGATAATGTAACCCTGTTATCACAACACAGTCTGGATAATGTAACCCTGTTATCACAACACAGTCTGGATAATGTAACCCTGTTATCACAACACAGTCTGGATAATGTAACCCTGTTATCACAACACAGTCTGGATAATGTAACCCTGTTATCACAACACAGTCTGGATAATGTAACCCTGTTATCACAACACAGTCTGGATAATGTAACCCTGTTATCACAACACAGTCTGGATAATGTAACCCTGTTATCACAACACAGTCTGGATAATGTAACCCTGTTATCACAACACAGTCTGGATAATGTAACCCTGTTATCACAACACAGTCTGGATAATGTAACCCTGTTATCACAACACAGTCTGGATAATGTAACCCTGTTATCAGAACACAGTCTGGATAATGTAACCCTGTTATCACAACACAGTCTGGATAGTGTAACCCTGTTATCACAACACAGTCTGGATAATGTAACCTTGTTATCACAACACAGTCTGGATAATGTAACCCTGTTATCACAACACAGTCTGAAACTTTCAACCGGTTTTCCCCATTAAGCAGCGAGTCGGAGTCTGAGGCCGAGCCTTCTCTTGTCTCTTCCCGTTACGGGATCTAAGACACCGAAGCTTCCCACCATTAGCTCTGACAAATTGAAAACCCTAGTTATTGGCGACTCCATTACCCGCAGTATTAGACTTAAAACGAATCATCCAGCGATCATACACTGTTTACCAGGGGGCAGGGCTACCGACGTTAAGGCTAATCTGAAGATGGTGCTGGCTAAAGCTAAAACTGGCGAGAGTAGAGAGTATAGAGATATTCTTATCCACGTCGGCACCAACGATGTTAGGATGAAACAGTCAGAGATCACCAAGCGCAACATAGCTTCAGCGTGTAAAACATCTAGAAAGATGTGTCGGCATCGAGTAATTGTCTCTGGCCCCCCCTCCCAGTTAGGGGGAGTGATGAGCTCTACAGAAGAGTCTCTGGCCCCCTCCCAGTTAGGGGGAGTGATGAGCTCTACAGCAGAGTCTCTGGCCCCTCCCAGTTAGGGGGAGTGATGAGCACTACAGAAGAGTCTCTGGCCCCTCCCAGTTAGGGGGAGTGATGAGCTCTACAGCAGAGTCTCTGGCCCCTCCCAGTTAGGGGGAGTGATGAGCTCTACAGCAGAGTCTCTGGCCCCTCCCAGTTAGGGGGAGTGATGAGCTCTACAGCAGAGTCTCTGGCCCCTCCCAGTTAGGGGGAGTGATGAGCTCTACAGCAGAGTCTCTGGCCCCTCCCAGTTAGGGGGAGTGATGAGCTCTACAGCAGAGTCTCTGGCCCCCTCCCAGTTAAGGGGAGTGATGAGCTCTACAGCAGAGTCTCATAACTCAATCGCTGGTTGAAAACTGTTTTCTCCCAAAATATAGAATTTGTAGATAATTGGCCCTCTTTCTGGGACTCACCCACAAACAGGACCAAGCCTGGCCTGCTGAGGAGTGACGGACTCCATCCTAGCTGGAGGGGTGCTCTCATCTTATCTACCAACATAGACAGGGCTCTAACTCCTCTAGCTCCACAATGAAATAGGGTGCAGGCCAGGCAGCAAGCTGTTAGCCAGCCTGCCAGCATAGTGGAGTCTGCCACTAGCACAGTCAGTGTAGTCAGCTCAGCAATCCTCATTGAGACTGTGCCTGTGCCTCGACCTGGGTTGGGCAAAACTAAACATGGCGGTGTTCGCCTCAGCAATCTCACTGGAATAAAGACCTCCTCCATTCCTGCCATTATTGAAAGAGATCATGATACCTCACATCTCAAAATAGGGCTACTTAATGTTAGATCCCTCACTTCCAAGGCAGTTATAGTCAATGAACTGATCATAATCTTGATGTGATTGGCCTGCCTGAAACATGGCTTAAGCCTGATGAATTTACTGTGTTACATGAGGCCTCACCTCCTGGCTACACTAGTGACCAAATCCCCCGTGCATCCCGCAAAGGCGGAGGTGTTGCTAACATTTACGATAGCAAATTTCAATTTACAAAAAAAAATGATGTTTTCGTCTTTTGAGCTTCTAGTCATGAAATCTATGCAGCCAACTCAATCACTTTGTATAGCTACTGTTTACAGGCCTCCTGGGCCATATTGTAACGGCATTATTCGTTTGTCGCAAGAAAGTCGGACCGAAATGCAGCGTGTTGGTTACTCATGTTTTTTAATGAAGAAAAACGGAACGATACATGAAATAACTAATAAATACAAAAAAACAACAAACGGAACGTGAAACCTAAGTACAGCCTATCTGGTGAAACTACACAGAGACAGGAACAATCACCCACGAAATACACAGTGAAACCCAGGCTACCTAAATACGGTTCCCTATCAGAGACAACAAGAATCACCTGACTCTGATTGAGAACCGCCTCAGGCAGCCAAACCTAAACTAAACACACCCCTAAACAACCACAATCCCAATGCCTACAAAAACCCCAATATGACAACACAATAACATAAACCCATGTCACACCCTGGCCTGACCAACTAATAAACTAAAACACAAAACACTAAGACCAAGGCGTGACACATATACAGCGTTCCTCACTGAGTTCCCTGAATTCCTATTGGACCTTGTAGTCATAGCAGAGAATATTCACATTTTTGATGATTTTAATATTCACATGGAAAAGTCCACAGACCCACTCGAAACGGCTTTCGGAACCATCATCGACTCAGTGGGTTTTGTCCAACATGTCTCTGGACCCACACACTGTCACAGTCATACTCTGAACCTAGTTTTGTCTCGGAATAAATGTTGTGGATCTTAATGTCTTTCCTCATAATCCTGGACTATCGGACCACCATTTTATTATGTTTGTAATCGCAACAAATAATCTGCTCAGACCCCAACCAAGGAACATCAGAAGTCGTGCTATAAATTCTCAGACAACACAGATTCCTTGATGCCCTTCCAGACTCCCTTTCCCAAGGACGTCAGAGGACAAAAATCAGTTAAGCACCTAACTGAGGAACTCAATTTAACCTTGCGCAATAAGCCTAGATGCAGCTGCACCCCTAAAAACATAAATCATTTGTCATAAGAAACTAGCTCCCTGGTATACAGAAAATACCCGAGCTCTGATGCAGCTTCCAGAAAATTGGAACGGAATTGGCGCCACGCCAAACTGGAAGTCTTTCGACTAGCTTGGAAAGACAGTACCGTGCAGTATCGAAGAGCCCTCACTGCTGCTCGATCGTTACATTTACATTTAAGTCATTTAGCAGACGCTCTTATCCAGAGCGACTTACAAATTGGTCGTCCCATTTTACCAACTTAATTGAGTAAAATAAGTACAATCCAAAATTTATTTTTGATATTGTCGCAAAGCTAACTGAAAAGCAACATTCCCCAAGTGAGGATGGCTTTCACTTCAGCAGTAATAAATTCATGAACTTCTTTGAGGAAAAGATCATGAACCTTAGAAAGCAAATTACAGACTCCTCTTTAAATCTGCGTATTCCTCCAAAGCTCAGTTGTCCTGAGTCTGCACAACTCTGCCAGGACCTAGGATCAAGAGAGACACTCAAGTGTTTTAGTACTATATCTCTTGACACAATGATGAAAATAGTCATGGCCTCTAAACCTTCAAGCTGCATACTGGACCCTATTCCAACTAAACTACTGAAAGAGCTGCTTCCTGTGCTTGGCCCTCCTATGTTGAACATAATAAACGGCTCTCTATCCATCGGATGTGCACCAAACTCACTAAAAGTGGCAGTAATAAAGCCTCTCTTGAAAAAGCCAAATCCTGACCCAGAAAATATAAAAAACTATCGGCCTATATCGAATCTTCCATTCCTCTAAAAAATTGTATGTATACTAAATGTATACGAAATGCTTCGGTCAGGTTTTAGACCCAATCATAGCACTAAGACTGCACTTGTGAAGGTGGTAAATTACCTTTTAATGGCATCAGACCGAGGCTCTGCATCTGTCCTCGTGCTGCAAGACCTTAGTGAAACTTTTGACACCATCAATCACCACATTCTTTTGGAGAGATTGGAAACCCAAATTGGTCTACAAGAACAAGTTCTGGCCTGGTTTAGGTCTTATCTGTCGGAAAGATATCAGTTTGTCTCTGTGAATGGTTTGTCCTCTGACAAATCAACTGTAAATTTCAGGGTTCCTCAATGTTCCGTTTTTGGACCACTATTGTTTTCACTATATATTTAACCTCTTGGGGATGTCATTCGAAACATAATGTTAACTTTCACTGCTTTGCGGATGACACACAGCTGTACATTTCAATGAAACATGGTGAAGCCCCAAAATTGCCCTCGCTGGAAGCCTGTGTTTCAGACATAAGGAAGTGGATGGCGGCAAATGCTCTACTTTTATATTCTGACAAAACAGAGATGCTTGTTCTAGGTTCCAAGAACCAAAGAGATCTTCTGTTGGATCTTACAATTAATCTTAATGGTTGTACAGTCGTCTCAAATAAAACTGTGAAGAACCTCGGCGTTACTCTGGACCCTGATCTATCTTTTGACGAACATATCAAGACTGTTTCAAGGACAGCTTTTTTCCATCTACGTAACATTGCAAAAATCAGAAACTTTCTGTCCAAAAATTATGCAGAAAAATTAATCCATGCCTTTGTTACTTCTAGGTTAGACTACTGCAATGCTCTACTTTCCGGCTACCCGGATAAAGACCTAAATAAACTTCAGTTAGTGCTAAAGGCGGCTGCTAGAATCCTGACGAGAACCCCAAAAATGTATCATATTACTCCAGTGCTAGCCTCCCTACACTGGCTTCCTGTCAAAGCAAGGGCTGATTTCAAGGTTTTACAGCTAACCTACAAGGCATTACATGGGCTTGCTCCTACCTATCTTTCTGATTTGGTCCTGCCGAACATACCTACACGTACGCTACGGTCACAAGATGCAGGCCTCCTAATTGTTTCTAGAATTTCTAAGCAAACAGCTGGAGGCAGGGCTTTCTCCTATAGAGCTCCATTTTTATTGAATGGTCTGCCTACCCATGTGAGAGACGCAGACTCAGTCTCAACCTTTAAGTCTTTACTGAAGATTAATCTCTTCAGTGGGTCATATGATTGAGTGTAGTCTGGCCCAGAAGTGTGAAGGTGAACGGAAAGGCCCTGGAGCAACGAACCACCATTGCTGTCTCTGCCTGGCCAGTTCCCCTCTCTCCACTGGGATTCTCTGCCTCTAACCCTATTACAGGGGCTGAGTCACTGGCTTACTGGTGCTCTTTCATGCCGTCCCTAGGAGGGGTGCGTCACTTGAGTGGGTTGAGTCACTGACGTGATCTTCCTGTCTGGGTTGGCGCCCCCCCTTGGGTTGTGCCATGACGGAAATCTTTGTGGGCTATACTCAGCCTTGTCTCAGGATGGTAAGTTGGTGGTTGAAGATATCCCTCTAGTGGTGTGGGGGCTGTGCTTTGGCAAAGTGGGTGGGGTTATATCCTTCCTGTTTGGCCCTGTCCGAGGTATCATCGGATGGGGCCACAGTGTCTCCTGACCCCTCCTGTCTCAGCCTCCAGTATTTATGCTGCAGTGGTTTATGTGTCGGGGGCTAGGGTCAGTTTGTTATATCTGGAGTACTTCTCCTGTCTTATCCGGTGTCCTGTGTGAATTTAAGTATGCTCTCTCTAATTGTCTCTTTCTTTCTCTCTCTCGGAGGACCTGAGCCCTAGGACCATGCCTCAGGACTACCTGGCATGATGACTCCTTGCTGTCACCAGTCCACCTGGCCGTGCTGCTGCTCCAGTTTCAACTGTTCTGCCTGCGGCTATTGAATCCTGACCTGTTCACCGGACGTGCTACCTGTCCCAGACCTGCTGTTTTCAACTCTCTAGAGACAGCAGGAGCGGTAGAGATACTCCTAATGATCGACTATGAAAAGCCAACTGACATTTACTCCTGAGGTGCTGACCTGCTGCA
>NW_027011812.1:105000-175945 GCF_036934945.1 Oncorhynchus masou masou | reverse complement strand
GTTGTAGAGGGTGCAGCAGGTCAGCACCTCAGGAGTAAATGTCAGTTGGCTTTTCATAGTCGATCATTCAGGAGTATCTCTACCGCTCCTGCTGTCTCTAGAGAGTTGAAAACAGCAGGTCTGGGACAGGTAGCACATCCGGTGAACAGGTCAGGGTTCCATAGCCGCAGGCAGAACAGTTGAAACTGGAGCAGCAGCACGGCCAGGTGGACTGGGGACAGCAAGGAGTCATCATGCCAGGTAGTCTGAGGCATGGTCCTGGGGGCTCAGATCCTCCGAGAGAGAGAAAGAAAGAGAGAATTAGAGAGAGCATACTGAAATTCACACAGGACACCGGATAACACAGGAGAAGTACTCCAGATATAACAAACTGACCCTAGCCCCCCGACACATAAACTACTGCAGCATAAATACTGGAGGCTGAGACAGGAGGGATCAGGAGACACTGTGACCCCATCCGATGATACCCCCGGACAGGGCCAAACAGGAAGGATATAACCCCACCCACTTTGCCAAAGCACAGCCCCCACACCAATAGAGGGATATCTTCAACCACCAACTTACCATCCTGAGACAAGGCTGAGTATAGCCCACAAAGATTTCCGCCACGGCACAACCCAAGGGGGGGCGCCAACTCAGACAGAAAGATCACGTCAGTGACTCGACCCACTCAAGTGACGCACCCCTCTTAGGGACGGCATGAAAGAGCACCAGTAAGCCAGTGACTCAGCCCCTGTAATAGGGTTAGAGGCAGAGAATCCCAGAGAGGGGAACCGGCCAGGCAGAGACAGCAATGGTGGTTCGTTGCTCCAGAGCCTTTCCGTTCACACTTCTGGGCCAGAATAAACTCAATCATATGACCCACTGAAGAGATGAGTCTTCAGTAAAGACTTAAAGGTTGAGACCGAGTCTGCGTCTCTCACATGGGTAGGCGGACCATTCAAAAAAAATGGAGCTCTATAGGAGAAAGCCCTGCCTCCAGCTGTTTGCTTAGAAATTCTAGGGACAATTAGGAGGCCTGCGTCTTGTGACTGTAGCGTACGTGTAGGTATGTTCGGCAGGACCAAATCAGAGAGATAGGTAGGAGCAAGCCCATGTAATGCTTTGTAGGTTAGCAGTAAAACCTTGAAATCAGCCCTTGCTTTGACAGGAAGCCAGTGTAGGGAGGCTCGCACTGGAGTAATATGATCAATTTTTGGGGTTCTAGTCAGGATTCTAGCAGCCGTATTTAGCACTAACTGAAGTTTATTTAGTGCTTTATCCGGGTAGCCGGAAAGTAGAGCATTGCAGTAGTCTAACCTAGAAGTGACAAAAGCATGGATTAATTTTTCTGCATCATTTTTGGACAAAAAGTTTCTGATTTTTGCAATGTTATGTAAATGGAAAAAAGCTGTCCTTGAAACAGTCTTGATATGTTCGTCAAAAGAAAGATCAGGGTCCAGAGTAATGCCGAGATCCTTCACAGTTTTATTTGAGACGACTGTACAACCATTAAGATTAATTGTCAGATCCAACAGAAGATCTCTTTGGTTCTTGGTACCTAGAACAAGCATCTCTGTTTTGTCTGAGTTTAAAAGTAGAAAGTTTGCAGCCATCCACTTCCTTATGTCTGAAACACAGGCTTCCAGGAGGGCAATTTTGGGGGTTCACCATGTTTCATTGAAATGTACAGCTGTGTGTCATCCGAATAGCAGTGAAAGTTAACATTATGTTTTCGAATGTCATCCCCAAGAGGTTAAATATATAGTGAAAACAATAGTGGTCCTAAAACGGAACCTTGAGGAACCCTGAAATTTACAGTTGATTTGTCAGAGGACAAACCATTCACAGAGACAAACTGATATCTTTCCGACAGATAAGTTCTAAACCAGGCCAGAACTTGTTCTTGTAGACCAATTTGGGTTTCCAATCTCTCCAAAAGAATGTGGTGGTTGATGGTGTCAAAAGTTTCACTAAGGTCTTGGAGCACGAGGACAGATGCAGAGCCTCGGTCTGATGCCATTAAAAGGTAATTTACCACCTTCACAAGTGCAGTCTCAGTGCTATGATGGGGTCTAAAACCAGACTGAAGCATTTTGTATACATTTAGTATACATACAATTTTTGAGAGGAATGGAAGATTCGATATAGGCCGATGACTGCCACTTTTAGTGAGTTTGGTGCACATCCTGTGGATAGAGAGACGTTTATTATGTTCAACATAGGAGGACCAAGTACAGGAAACAGCTCTTTCAGTAGTTTTGTTGGAATAGGGTCCAGTATGCAGCTTGAAGGTTTAGAGGCCATGATTATGTTCATCATTGTGTCAAGAGATATAGAACTAAAACACTTGAGTGTCTCTCTTGATCCTAGGTCCTGGCAGAGTTGTGCAGACTCAGGACAACTGAGCTTTGGAGGAATACACAGATTTAAAGAGGAGTCCGTAATTTGCTTTCTAATGATCATGATCTTTTCTCAAAGAAGTTAATGAATTTATTACTGCTGAAGTGAAAGCCATCCTCACTTGGGGAATGTTGCTTTTCAGTTAGCTTTGCGACAATATCAAAAATAAATAAAAAAATATCAAAAATTATTTTCCTCAATTAAGTTGGTAAAATAGGATGATCGAGCAGCAGCGAGGGCTCTTCGATACTGCACGGTACTGTCTTTCCAAGTTAGTCAGGAGACTTCCAGTTTGGTGTGGCGCCATTTCCGTTCCAATTTTCTGGAAGCTTGCTTCAGAGCTCGGGTATTTTCTGTATACCAGGGAGCTACTTTCTTATGACAAATGATTTTTGTTTTTAGGGGTGCAGCTGCATCTAGGCTTATTGCGCAAGGTTAAATTGAGTTCCTCAGTTAGGTGCTTAACTGATTTTTGTCCTCTGACTTCTTTGAGTAGACAAAGGGAGTCTGGAAGGGCATCGAGGAATCTGTTGTCTGTGAATTTATAGCATGACTTTTGATGCTCCTTGTTTGGGGTCTGAGCAGATTATTTGTTGCGATTACAAACATAATAAAATGGTGGTCCGATAGTCCAGGATTATGAGGAAAGACATTAAGATCCACAACATTTATTCCGAGACAAAACTAGGTTCAGAGTGTGACTGTGACAGTGTGTGGGTCCAGAGACATGTTGGACAAAACCCACTGAGTCGATGATGGTTCCGAACCGTTTCTAAGAGTGGGTCTGTGGACTTTTCCATGTGAATATTAAAATCATCAAAAATGTGAATATTCTCTGCTATGACTACAAAGGTCAATAGGAATTCAGGGAACTCAGTGAGGAACGCTGTATATGTGTCACGCCTTGGTCTTAGTGTTTTGTGTTTTAGTTTATTAGTTGGTCAGGCCAGGGTGTGACATGGGTTTATGTTATTGTGTTGTCATATTGGGGTTTTTGTAGGCATTGGGATTGTGGTTGTTTAGGGGTGTGTTTATTTTAGGTTTGGCTGCCTGAGGCGGTTCTCAATCAGAGTCAGGTGATTCTTGTTGTCTCTGATAGGGAACCGTATTTAGTAGCCTGGGTTTCACTGTGTATTTCGTGGGTGATTGTTCCTGTCTCTGTGTAGTTTCACCAGATAGGCTGTACTTAGGTTTCACGTTCCGTTTGTTGTTTTTTTTGTATTTATTAGTTATTTCATGTATCGTTCCGTTTTTCTTCATTAAAAAACATGAGTAACCAACACGCTGCATTTCGGTCCGACTTTCTTGCGACAAACGAATAATGCCGTTACAATATGTCCCAGGAGGCCTGTAAACAGTAGCTATACAAAGTGATTGAGTTGGCTGCATAGATTTCATGACTAGAAGCTCAAAAGACGAAAACATCATTTTTTTGTAAATTGAAATTTGCTATCGTAAATGTTAGAAACATTTGCGGGATGCACGGGGGATTTGGTCACTAGTGTAGCCAGGAGGTGAGGCCTCATTTAACACAGTAAATTCATCAGGCTTAAGCCATGTTTCAGGCAGGCCAATCACATCAAGATTATGATCAGTGATTAGTTCATTGACTATAACTGCCTTGGAAGTGAGGGATCTAACATTAAGTAGCTCTATTTTGAGATGTGAGGTATTACAATCTCTTTCAATAATGGCAGGAATGGAGGAGGTCTTTATTCCAGTGAGATTGCTGAGGCGAACACCGCCATGTTTAGTTTTGCACAACCCAGGTCGAGGCACAGGCACAGTCTCAATGGGGATTGCTGAGCTGACTACACTGACTGTGCTAGTGGCAGACTCCACTATGTTGGCAGGCTGGCTAACAGCCTGCTGCCTGGCCTGCACCCTATTTCATTGTGGAGCTAGAGGAGTTAGAGCCCTGTCTATGTTGGTAGATAAGATGAGAGCACCCCTCCAGCTAGGATGGAGTCCGTCACTCCTCAGCAGGCCAGGCTTGGTCCTGTTTGTGGGTGAGTCCCAGAAAGAGGGCCAATTATCTACAAATTCTATATTTTGGGAGAAAACAGTTTTCAACCAGCGATTGAGTTGTGAGACTCTGCTGTAGAGCTCATCACTCCCCTTAACTGGGAGAGGGCTGTAGCCAGAGACTCTGCTGTAGAGCTCATCACTCCCCCTAACTGGGAGGGGCCAGAGACTCTGCTGTAGAGCTCATCACTCCCCCTAACTGGGAGGGGCCAGAGACTCTGCTGTAGAGCTCATCACTCCCCCTAACTGGGAGGGGCCAGAGACTCTGCTGTAGAGCTCATCACTCCCCCTAACTGGGAGGGGCCAGAGACTCTGCTGTAGAGCTCATCACTCCCCCTAACTGGGAGGGGGCCAGAGACTCTTCTGTAGAGCTCATCACTCCCCCTAACTGGGAGGGGGCCAGAGACAATTACTCGATGCCGACACATCTTTCTAGATGATTTACACGCTGAAGCTATGTTGCGCTTGGTGATCTCTGACTGTTTCATCCTAACATCGTTGGTGCCGACGTGGATAAGAATATCTCTATACTCTCTACACTCGCCAGTTTTAGCTTTAGCCAGCACCATCTTCAGATTAGCCTTAACGTCGGTAGCCCTGCCCCCTGGTAAACAGTGTATGATCGCTGGATGATTCGTTTTAAGTCTAATACTGCGGGTAATGGAGTTGCCAATGACTGACTATGGGTTTTCACTTTGTCAGAGCTAATGGTGGGAAGCTTCGGCGTCTTAGATCCCGTACCGGGAAGAGACAAGAGAAGGCTCGGCCTCAGACTCCGACTCGCTGCTTAATGGGGAAAACCGGTTGAAAGTTTCAGACTGTGTTGTGATAACAGGGTTACATTATCCAGACTGTGTTGTGATAACAGGGTTACATTATCCAGACTGTGTTGTGATAACAGGGTTACATTATCCAGACTGTGTTGTGATAACAGGGTTACATTATCCAGACTGTGTTGTGATAACAGGGTTACATTATCCAGACTGTGTTGTGATAACAGGGTTACATTATCCAGACTGTGTTGTGATAACAGGGTTACATTATCCAGACTGTGTTGTGATAACAGGGTTACATTATCCAGACTGTGTTGTGATAACAGGGTTACATTATCCAGACTGTGTTGTGATAACAGGGTTACATTATCCAGACTGTGTTGTGATAACAGGGTTACATTATCCAGACTGTGTTGTGATAACAGGGTTACATTATCCAGACTGTGTTGTGATAACAGGGTTACATTATCCAGACTGTGTTGTGATAACAGGGTTACATTATCCAGACTGTGTTGTGATAACAGGACTGTTTGTGATAACATTATCCAGACTGTGTTGTGATAACAGGGTTACATTATCCAGACTGTGTTGTGATAACAGGGTTACATTATCCAGACTGTGTTGTGATAACAGGGTTACATTATCCAGACTGTGTTGTGATAACAGGGTTACATTATCCAGACTGTGCCATGATAACATGGTTACATTATCCAGACTGTTTTGTGATAACAGGGTTACATTATCCAGACTGTGTTGTGATAACAGGGTTACATTATCCAGACTGTGTTGTGATAACAGGGTTACATTATCCAGACTGTGTTGTGATAACAGGGTTACAGACTGTGTTGTGATAACAGGGTTACATTATCCAGACTGTGTTGTGATAACAGGGTTACATTATCCAGACTGTGTTGTGATAACAGGGTTACATTATCCAGACTGTGTTGCGATAATATTATTGTTGCATTATCCAAACTTTGTGACCGCTATTTGAATATCATAGTGTAGAGAGATCAGGTATGTTAGGAGGGTCAGGCTATCCTCCAAACAGAACAACGTTTTAGGGTTAGGGTTTAGAGGGTCAGGGTGGTCAGGCTACGGTCCATAAAGAACAACGTTATGCGGTTTAGAGTTAGGGTTAGGGTTTAGAGGGTCAGGGTGGTCAGGCTACGGTCCATAAAGAACAACGTTATGCGGTTTAGAGTTAGGGTTAGGGTTTAGAGGGTCAGGGTGGTCAGGCTACAGTCCATAAATAACAACGTTATAGGGTTAGGGTTAGGAGGTTCAGGATGGTCAGGCTATTGTCCACAAAGAACTCTCATGTTGCTGTATAGAGGGTTAGGGTTAGGAGGGTCAGGGTGGTCAGAACACTACCGTCCATAAAGAACTCTCATGTTGCTGTATAGAGGGTTAGGGTTAGGAGGGTCAGGGTGGTCAGAACACTACCGTCCATAAAGAACTCTCATGTTGCTGTATAGAGGGTTAGGGTTAGGAGGGTCAGGGTGGTCAGAACACTACCATCCATAAAGAACTCTCATGTTGCTGTATAGAGGGTTAGGGTTAGGAGGGTCAGGGTGGTCAGAACACTACCGTCCATAAAGAACTCTCATGTTGCTGTATAGAGGGTTAGGGTTAGGAGGGTCAGGGTGGTCACAACACTACCGTCCATAAAGAACTCTCATGTTGCTGTATAGAGGGTTAGGGTTAGGAGGGTCAGGGTGGTCAGGCTATCGTCCATAAAGAACTCTCATGTTGCTGTATAGAGGGTTAGGGTTAGGAGGGTCAGGGTGGTCAGGCTACCGTCCATAAAGAACTCTCATGTTGCTGTATAGAGGGTTAGGGTTAGGGTTAGGAGGGTCAGGCTACCGTCCATAAAGAACTCTCATGTTGCTGTATAGAGGGTTAGGGTTAGGAGGGTCAGGATGGTCACAACACTACCGTCCATAAAGAACTCTCATGTTGCTGTATAGAGGGTTAGGGTTAGGAGGGTCAGGGTGGTCAGGCTACCGTCCATAAAGAACTCTCATGTTGCTGTATAGAGGGTTAGGGTTAGGAGGGTCAGGGTGGTCAGAACACTACCATCCATAAAGAACTCTCATGTTGCTGTATAGAGGGTTAGGGTTAGGAGGGTCAGGGTGGTCAGGCTACCGTCCATAAAGAACTCTCATGTTGCTGTATAGAGGGTTAGGGTTAGGAGGGTCAGGGTGGTCAGAACACTACCGTCCATAAAGAACTCTCATGTTGTAGTATAGAGGGTTAGGGTTAGGAGGGTCAGGATGGTCACAACACTACCGTCCATAAAGAACTCTCATGTTGCTGTATAGAGGGTTAGGGTTAGGAGGGTCAGGGTGGTCAGGCTACCGTCCATAAAGAACTCTCATGTTGCTGTATAGAGGGTTAGGGTTAGGAGGGTCAGGGTGGTCACAACACTACCGTCCATAAAGAACTCTCATGTTGCTGTATAGAGGGTTAGGGTTAGGAGGGTCAGGGTGGTCAGGCTACCGTCCATAAAGAACTCTCATGTTGCTGTATAGAGGGTCAGGGTGGTCAGGCTACCGTCCATAAAGAACTCTCATGTTGCTGTATAGAGGGTTAGGGTTAGGAGGGTCAGTGTGGTCAGGCTACCGTCCATAAAGAACTCTCATGTTGCTGTATAGAGGGTTAGGGTTAGGAGGGTCAGGGTGGTCAGGCTACCGTCCATAAAGAACTCTCATGTTGCTGTATAGAGGGTTAGGTTTAGGAGGGTCAGGGTGGTCAGGCTATCATCCATAAAGTACTCTCATGTTGCTGTATAGAGGGTTAGGGTTAGGAGGGTCAGGATGGTCAGGCTATCATCCATAAAGAACTCTCATGTTGCTGTATAGAGGGTCAGGATGGTCACAACACTACCGTCCATAAAGAACTCTCATGTTGCTGTATAGAGGGTTAGGGTTAGGAGGGTCAGGGTGGTCACAACACTACCATCCATAAAGAACTCTCATGTTGCTGTATAGAGGGTTAGGGTTAGGAGGGTCAGGGTGGTCAGGCTATCGTCCATAAAGAACTCTCATGTTGCTGTATAGAGGGTTAGGGTTAGGAGGGTCAGGATGGTCAGAACACTACCGTCCATAAAGAACTCTCATGTTGCTGTATAGAGGGTTAGGGTTAGGAGGGTCAGGGTGGTCAGGCTACCGTCCATAAAGAACTCTCATGTTGCTGTATAGAGGGTTAGGGTTAGGAGGGTCAGGGTGGTCAGGCTACCGTCCATAAAGAACAACGTTACAGGGTTAGGGTTAGGAGGGTCAGAACACTACCGTCCATAAAGAACTCTCATGTTGCTGTATAGAGGGTTAGGGTTAGGAGGGTCAGGGTGGTCAGAACACTACCATCCATAAAGAACTCTCATGTTGCTGTATAGAGGGTTAGGGTTAGGAGGGTCAGGGTGGTCAGGCTACCGTCCATAAAGAACTCTCATGTTGCTGTATAGAGGGTTAGGTTTAGGAGGGTCAGGGTGGTCAGGCTATCGTCCATAAAGAACTCTCATGTTGCTGTATAGAGGGTTAGGGTTAGGAGGGCCAGGGTGGTCAGAACACTACCATCCATAAAGAACTCTCATGTTGCTGTATAGAGGGTTAGGGTTAGGAGGGTCAGGGTGGTCAGGCTATCGTCCATAAAGAACTCTCATGTTGTAGTATAGAGGGTTAGGGTTAGGAGGGTCAGGGTGGTCAGGCTATCGTCCATAAAGAACTCTCATGTTGTAGTATAGAGGGTTAGGGTTAGGAGGGTCAGGGTGGTCAGGCTATTGTCCATAAAGAACTCTCATGTTGCTGTATAGAGGGTTAGGGTTAGGAGGGTCAGGGTGGTCAGGCTATCGTCCATAAAGAACTCTCATGTTGCTGTATAGAGGGTTAGGGTTAGGAGGGTCAGGGTGGTCAGGCTATCGTCCATAAAGAACTCTCATGTTGCTGTATAGAGGGTTAGGGTTAGGAGGGTCAGGATGGTCACAACACTACCATCCATAAAGAACTCTCATGTTGCTGTATAGAGGGTTAGGGTTAGGAGGGTCAGGGTGGTCAGGCTACCGTCCATAAAGAACTCTCATGTTGCTGTATAGAGGGTTAGGGTTAGGAGGGTCAGGGTGGTCAGGCTACCGTCCATAAAGAACTCTCATGTTGCTGTATAGAGGGTTAGGGTTAGGAGGGTCAGGGTGGTCAGGCTATCGTCCATAAAGAACTCTCATGTTGCTGTATAGAGGGTTAGGGTTAGGAGGGTCAGGATGGTCACAACACTACCATCCATAAAGAACTCTCATGTTGCTGTATAGAGGGTTAGGTTTAGGAGGGTCAGGGTGGTCAGGCTACCGTCCATAAAGAACTCTCATGTTGCTGTATAGAGGGTTAGGGTTAGGAGGGTCAGGGTGGTCAGGCTACCGTCCATAAAGAACTCTCATGTTGCTGTATAGAGGGTTAGGGTTAGGAGCGTCAGTGTGGTCAGAACACTACCGTCCATAAAGAACTCTCATGTTGCTGTATAGAGGGTTAGGGTTAGGAGGGTCAGGGTGGTCAGGCTATCGTCCATAAAGAACTCTCATGTTGCTGTATAGAGGGTTAGGGTTAGGAGGGTCAGGATGGTCACAACACTACCGTCCATAAAGAACTCTCATGTTGCTGTATAGAGGGTTAGGGTTAGGGGGGTCAGGGTGGTCAGGCTATCGTCCATAAAGAACTCTCATGTTGCTGTATAGAGGGTTAGGGTTAGGAGGGTCAGGATGGTCACAACACTACCATCCATAAAGAACTCTCATGTTGCTGTATAGAGGGTTAGGTTTAGGAGGGTCAGGGTGGTCAGGCTACCGTCCATAAAGAACTCTCATGTTGCTGTATAGAGGGTTAGGGTTAGGAGGGTCAGGGTGGTCAGGCTACCGTCCATAAAGAACTCTCATGTTGCTGTATAGAGGGTTAGGGTTAGGAGGGTCAGTGTGGTCAGAACACTACCGTCCATAAAGAACTCTCATGTTGCTGTATAGAGGGTTAGGGTTAGGAGGGTCAGGGTGGTCAGGCTATCGTCCATAAAGAACTCTCATGTTGCTGTATAGAGGGTTAGGGTTAGGAGGGTCAGGGTGGTCAGAACACTACCATCCATAAAGAACTCTCATGTTGCTGTATAGAGGGTTAGGGTTAGGAGGGTCAGGGTGGTCAGGCTATTGTCCATAAAGAACTCTCATGTTGCTGTATAGAGGGTTAGGGTTAGGAGGGTCAGGGTGGTCAGAACACTACCATCCATAAAGAACTCTCATGTTGCTGTATAGAGGGTTAGGTTTAGGAGGGTCAGGGTGGTCAGGCTACCGTCCATAAAGAACTCTCATGTTGCTGTATAGAGGGTTAGGGTTAGGGTTAGGAGGGTCAGGCTACCGTCCATAAAGAACTCTCATGTTGCTGTATAGAGGGTCAGGATGGTCACAACACTACCGTCCATAAAGAACTCTCATGTTGCTGTATAGAGGGTTAGGGTTAGGAGGGTCAGGGTGGTCAGGCTACCGTCCATAAAGAACAACGTTACAGGGTTAGGGTTAGGAGGGTCAGAACACTACCGTCCATAAAGAACTCTCATGTTGCTGTATAGAGGGTTAGGGTTAGGAGGGTCAGGGTGGTCACAACACTACCATCCATAAAGAACTCTCATGTTGCTGTATAGAGGGTTAGGGTTAGGAGGGTCAGGGTGGTCAGGCTATTGTCCATAAAGAACTCTCATGTTGCTGTATAGAGGAGGCTCCTGTTCCTTCCTTATGGAACATATTTTATCATCTTCAACACCACTTGTGTTGTAAAAAATGTACGAGGTAGAATAACTAATACTTTCATATTTTCATCAAAAGGTAATCCTTAGAGTGATTTGCTGTCTTGTGTGCGTCTTGTTTTAGCTGTAATATCATAGATAACCACAGGAGGTCGACGTTCCACTAAAAGTCCTCCTATCCCTTATTCCAGGTTGTTGCTAGTTTACCACAGCCACAATGTCAAAATTGTCTATATTGTTAAAAATTCATGAAAATATATATATTAAGGTTAGGGTTAGGAATAAGGTTAGCTGTCTGGTTAAGGTTAGGGTTAGGGTTAGGGTTAGGAATAAGGTTAGCTGTCTGGTTAAGGTTAGGGTTAGGAATAAGGTTAGCTGTCTGGTTAAGGTTAGGGTTAGGGTTAGGAATAAGGTTAGCTGTCTGGTTAAGGTTAGGGTTAGGTTAGGGTTAGGGTTAGGAATAAGGTGAGCTGTCTGGTTAAGGTTAGGGTTAGGGTTAGGAATAAGGTGAGCTGTCTGGTTAAAGTTAGGGTTAGGTTTAAAATCAGACTTTAGGAAGATAAATTGAAGAAATGGGGGGTTGCAGTCATCACAATCATCTTCCTCACATCATCATCTTCATCACAACCTCTTCTCATCATCATCATCATCATAGTTCCCAGTAGTTCAGTCAGAGCTCCTCTCATCATCATCATCATCATCATCATCATCATCATAGTTCCCAGTAGTTTAGTCAGGGTTCCTCTCATCATCATCATCATCATCATAGTTCCCAGTTGTTTAGTCAGGGCTCCTCTCATCATCATCATCATCATAGTTCCCAGTAGTTCAGTCAGGGTTCCTCTCATCATCATCATCATCATAGTTCCCAGTAGTTCAGTCAGGGCTCCTCTCATCATCATCATCATCATCATCATAGTTCCCAGTAGTTCAGTCAGGGTTCCTCTCATCATCATCATCATCATCATCATCATCATAGTTCCCAGTAGTTCAGTCAGAGCTCCTCTCATCATCATCATCATAGTTCCCAGAAGTTCAGTCAGGGCTCTTATATCTGTTGTAGGTGACAGCTGATCTTCATCTCTCTATATTTACCATGCTAATGCTGTCTATGCTGTCTATGAAGCACAGGTGGTCAAATCAAATCAAATTTTATTTGTCACATACACATGGTTAGCAGATGTTAACGCGAGTGTAGCGAAATGCTTGTGCTTCTAGTTCCGACAATGCAGTAATAACCAACAAGTAATCTAACGAACAATTCCAAAACTACTGTCTTATACACACAAGTGTAAGGGGATAAAGAATATGTACATAAAGATATATGAATGAGTGATGGTGCAGAGCAGCATAGGCAAGATACAGTAGATGGTATCGAGTACAGTATATACATATGAGATGAGTATGTAAACAAAGTGGCATAGTTAAAGTGGCTAGTGATACATGTATTACATAAGGATGCAGCAGATGATAGAGTACAGTATATACGTATACATATGAGATGAATAATGTAGGGTAAGTAAACATTATATTAGGTAGCATTGTTTAAAGTGGCTAGTGATATATTTACATCATTTCCCATCAATTCCCATTATTAAAGTGGCTGGAGTTTAGTCAGTGTGTTGGCAGCAAGCCACTCAATGTTAGTGGTGGCTGTTTAACAGTCTGATGGCCTTGAGATAGAAGCTGTTTTTCAGTCTCTCGGTCCCAGCTTTGATGCACCTGTACTGACCTCGCCTTCTGGATGATAGCGGGGTGAACAGGCAGTGGCTCGGGTGGTTGTTGTCCTTGATGATCTTTATGGCCTTCCTGTAACATCGGGTGGTGTAGGTGTCCTGGAGGGTAGGTAGTTTACACCCGGTGATGCGTTGTGGGCGGAGCAGTTGCCGTACCAGGCGGTGATACAGCCCGCCAGGATGCTCTCGATTCTGCATCTGTAGAAGTTTGTGAGTGCTTTTGGTGACAAGCCAAATTTCTTCAGCCTCCTGAGGTTGAAGAGGTGCTGCTGCGGCTTCTTCACGATGCTGTCTGTGTGGGTGGACCAATTCAGATTGTCTGTGATGTGTATTAGAGGAACTTAAAACTTACTACCCTCTCCACTACTGTTCCATCGATGTGGATAGGGGGGTGATCCCTCTGCTGTTTCCTGAAGTCCACAATTACATTTACATTTACATTTAAGTCATTTAGCAGACGCTCTTATCCAGAGCGACTTACAAATTGGTGAATTCACCTTCTGACATCAGTGGAACAGCCACTTTACAATAGTGCATCTAAATCATTTAAGGGGGGGGTGAGAAGGATTGCTTTATCCTATCCTAGGTATTCCTTGAAGAGGTGGGGTTTCAGGTGTCTCCGGAAGGTGGTGATTGACTCCGCTGTCCTGGCGTCGTGAGGGAGTTTGTTCCACCATTGGGGGCCAGAGCAGCGAACAGTTTTGACTGGGCTGAGCGGGAACTGTACTTCCTCAGTGGTAGGGAGGCGAGCAGGCCAGAGGTGGATGAACGCAGTGCCCTTGTTTGGGTGTAGGGCCTGATCAGAGCCTGGAGGTACTGCGGTGCCGTTCCCCTCACAGCTCCGTAGGCAAGCACCATGGTCTTGTAGCGGATGCGAGCTTCAACTGGAAGCCAGTGGAGAGAGCGGAGGAGCGGGGTGACGTGAGAGAACTTGGGAAGGTTGAACACCAGACGGGCTGCGGCGTTCTGGATGAGTTGTAGGGGTTTAATGGCACAGGCAGGGAGCCCAGCCAACAGCGAGTTGCAGTAATCCAGACGGGAGATGACAAGTGCCTGGATTAGGACCTGCGCCGCTCCAGTGTGAGGCAGGGGCGTACTCTGCGGATGTTGTAGAGCATGAACCTACAGGAACGGGCCACCGCCTTGATGTTAGTTGAGAACGACAGGGTGTTGTCCAGGATCACGCCAAGGTTCTTAGCGTGCTGGGAGGAGGAAACAATGGAGTTGTCAACCGTGATGGCGAGATCATGGAACGGGCAGTCCTTCCCCGGGAGGAAGAGCAGCTCCGTCTTGCCGAGGTTCAGCTTGAGGTGGTGATCCGTCATCCACACTGATATGTCTGCCAGACATGCAGAGATGCGATTCACCACCTGGTCATCAGAAGGGGGAAAGGAGAAGATTAATTGTGTGTCGTCTGCATAGCAATGATAGGAGAGACCATGTGAGGTTATGACAGAGCCAAGTGACTTGGTGTATAGCGAGAATAGGAGAAGGCCTAGAACAGAGCCCTGGGGACACCAGTGGTGAGAGCGCGTGGCGAGGAGACAGATTCTCGCCACGCCACCTGGTAGGAGCGACCTGTCAGGTAGGACGCAATCCAAGCGTGGGCCGCACCGGAGATGCCCAACTCGGAGAGGGTGGAGAGGAGGATCTGATGGTTCACAGTGTCGAAGGCAGCCGATAGGTCTAGAAGGATGAGAGGAGAGAGAGTTAGCTTTAGCAGTGCGGAGCGCCTCCGTGATACAGAGAAGAGCAGTCTCAGTTGAATGACTAGTCTTGAAACCTGACTGATTTGGATCAAGAAGGTCATTCTGAGAGAGATAGCGGGAGAGATGGCCAAGGACGGCACGTTCAAGAGTTTTGGAGAGAAAAGAAAGAAGGGATACTGGTCTGTAGTTGTTGACATCGGAGGGATCGAGTGTAGGTTTTTTCAGAAGGGGTGCAACTCTCGCTCTCTTGAAGACGGAAGGGACGTAGCCAGCGGTCAGGGATGAGTTGATGAGCGAGGTGAGGTAAGGGAGAAGGTCTCCGGAAATGGTCTGGAGAAGAGAGGAGGGGATAGGGTCAAGCGGGCAGGTTGTTGGGCGGCCGGCCGTCACAAGAAGCGAGATTTCATCTGGAGATAGAGGGGAGAAAGAGGTCAGAGCACAGGGTAGGGCAGTGTGAGCAGAACCAGCGGTGTCGTTTGACTTAGCAAACGAGGATCATTTCCTTAGTTTTGTTGACGTCTCATCGTTGTTGGTAATCAAGCCTACCCCTGTTGTGTCGCCCGCAAACTTGATGATTGAGTTGGATGCGTGCGTGGCCCCGCAGTCGTGGGTGAACAGAGAGTACAGGAGAGGGCTCAGAACGCACCCTTGTGGGGCCCCAGTGTTGAGGATCAGCGGGGTGGAGATGTTGTTGCCTACCCTCACCACCTGGGGGCGGCCCGTCAGGAAGTCAAGTACACAGTTGCACAGGGTGGGGTCGAGACCCAGGGTCTCGAGCTTGATGACGAGCTTGGAGGGTACTATGGTGTTAAATGCCGAGCTGTAGTTGATGAACAGCATTCTCACATAGGTATTCCTCTTGTCCAGATGGGTTAGGGCAGTGTGCAGTGTGGTTGAGATTGCATTGTCTGTGGACTTATTTGGGCGGTTAGCAAATTGGAGTGGGTCTAGGGTGTCAGGTAGGGTGGAGGTGATATGGTCCTTGACTAGTCTCTCAAAGCACTTCATGATGACGGAAGTGAGTGCTACGGGGCGGTAGTCGTTTCGCTCAGTTACCTTAGCTTTCTTGGGAACAGGAACAATGGTGGCCCTCTTGAAGTATGTGGGAACAGCAGACTGAGATAGGGATTGATTGAATATGTCCGTAAACACACCAGCCAGCTGGTCTGCACATGCTCTGAGGGCGCGGCTGGGGATGCCGTCTGGGCCTGCAGCCTTGCGAGGGTTAACACGTTTAAATGTTTTACTCACCTCGGCTGCAGTGAAGGAGTGTCCGCATGTTTTCGTTGCAGGCCGTGCCAGTGGCACTGTATTGTCCTCAAAGCGGGCAAAAAAGTGATTTAGTCTGCCTGGGAGCAAGACATCCTGGTCCGTGACGGGGCTGGTTTTCTTTTTGTAATCCGTGATTGACTGTAGACCCTGCCACATACCTCTTGTGTCTGAGCCATTGAATTGAGATTCTACTTTGTCTCTATACTGATGCTGAGCTTGTTTGATTGCCTTGCGGAGGGAATAGCTGCACTGTTTGTATTCGGTCATATTACCAGTCACCTTGCCCTGATTAAAAGGCAGTGGTTCGGGCTTTCAGTTTCACGGGAATGCTGCCATCAATCCACGGTTTCTGGTTTGGGAATGTTTTAATCGTTGCTATGGGAATGACATCTTCAACGCACGTTCTAATGAACTCGCACACCGAATCAGCGTATTCGTCAATGTTGTTGTATGACGCTATACGAAACATATCCCAGTCCACGTGATGGAAGCAGTCTTGGAGTGTGGAATCAGATTGGTCGGACCAGCGTTGGACAGACCTCAGTGTGGGAGCTTCTTGTTTTAGTTTCTGTCTCTAGGCAGGGATCAACAAAATGGAGTCGTGGTCATCTTTTCCGAAAGGAGGGCGGGGCAGGGCCTTATATGCATCGCGGAAGTTAGAATAGCAATGATTCAAGGTTTTGCCAGCCCTTGTTGCGCAATCGATATGCTGATACAATTTAGGGAGTCTTGTTTTCAGATTAGCCTTGTTAAAATCCCCAGCTACAATGAATGCAGCCTCAGGATGTATGGATTCCAGTTTGCAAAGAGTCAAATAAAGTTTGTTCAGAGCCATCGATGTGTCTGCTTGGGGGGGAATCTATACGGCTGTGATTATAATCAAAGAGAATTCTCTTGGTAGATAATGCGGTCGACATTTGATTGTGAGGAATTCTAAATCAGGTGAACAGAAGGATTTGAGTTCCTGTATGTTTTTGTGATCACACCATGTCTCGTTAGCCATAAGGCATACGCCCCTGCCCCTCTTCTTACCAGAAAGATGTTTGTTTCTGTCGGCACGATGCGTGGAGAAACCAGCTGGCTGCATCAACTCCGATAGCGTCTCTCCAGTGAGCCATGTTTCTGTGAAGCAAAGAACGTTACAGTCTCTAATGTCCCTCTGGAATGCTACCCTTGCTCGGATTTCATCAACCTTGTTGTCAAGAGACTGGACATTGGCGAGAAGTATACTAGGGAGTGGTGCACGATGTGCCCGTCTCCGGAGTCTGACCAGAAGTCCGCCTCGTTTCCCTCTTTTACGAAGTCGTTTTTTTTGGGTCGCCGGCTGGGATCCATTCCGTTGTCCTGGTTGAAAGGCAGAACACAGGATCCGCTTCGCGAAAGTCATATTCTTGGTCGTACTGATGGTGAGTTGACGCTGCTGTTATATTCAGTAGTTCTTCTCGACTGTATGTAATGAAACGTAAGATGACCTGGGGTACTAATGTAAGAAAAACTGCATAGTTTCCTAGGAACGCGAAGCGAGGCGGCCATCTCTGTCGGCGCCGGAACTGTGTGTTTTTGTGTGTAGTGCTGGCATTTACAACGTTATGATGTCATATCCTCTCTATTACCCCATAGCAGGAAATTAACCAGATCAGGAGCAGCTGGCTGTGTGTGGGTTGTAACACATTTAAGTTTTTAAGTGTATGGTTGAGAACAGGTTCAGACCTGCCTGTCTGTCTGTCTGTCTGTCTGTCTGTCTTTCTGTCTGTCTGTCTGTCTGTCTGTCTGTCTGCCGGTTCGTCGGTCTGTCTCTATGAGAAAATGTGACCACAAGTGACTAAACATGGTTCAGGTTGAACATGGAGCATTTACTGGTTTAATAGATTACAGCTGTGCATTAATATTTAACCGGATAGCTATATTAGCGTGGGGGGTAGCTGAGGGTAACCGGAGACAGGGGTGAGGTGCTGTGCTGGTGGTATGTGAGAGAGAGAGAGAGGGAGAGAAGGAGGGAGTGTAGAGCATTTAGGGTAGTTCAGGAGGGTCAGAGGAGATTATCAGATACTCTTAATGACAGAGACCTCTCTCTCTCTCTAATGGTTGTCAAACAGAGTGGGACCACAGGTGTTTATATGCTAGAGTGAAACACCAGGTCATATTATTGTGTTATGATTGACATCATCTCTGATATACAGTAGTCCTGTGGAGCTCAGTTGGTAGAGCATGGAGCTTGCAGCGACAGAGTTGTGGGGTTGATTCTGACGGGGGACCTATACAAAAAAAGTATTAAATTGTTTGTACTTGATAAAAAATAAATGTGTCTGTTAGTGATGAAACCAGTTTGATGGCACCATTCGGACCGTTAGAATGGTTCTATATAGAACCTAGTTAGGGACAAATTATGAAGCAGGCAATGCAAGTGTTTAGATCCCTTAAATCCCAACAGAACAGTTCCATATAGCCAGTAAACCTCAACAGAACAGAACAGTTCCATATAGCCAGTAAACCTCTACAGAACAGAACAGTTCCATATAGCCAGTAAACCTCTACAGAACAGTTCCATATAGCCAGTAAACCTCTACAGAACAGAACAGTTCCACATAGCCAGTAAACCTCAACAGAACAGTTCCACATAGCCAGTAAACCTCAACAGAACAGTTCCATATAGCCAGTAAACCTCTACAGAACAGAACAGTTCCACATAGCCAGTAAACCTCAACAGAACAGTTCCATATAGCCAGTAAACCTCTACAGAACAGAACAGTTCCATATAGCCAGTAAACCTCAACAGAACAGTTCCATATAGCCAGTAAACCTCAACAGAACAGAACAGTTCCATATAGCCAGTAAACCTCTACAGAACAGTTCCATATAGCCAGTAAACCTCAACAGAACAGTTCCATATAGCCAGTAAACCTCTACAGAACAGAACAGTTCCATATAGCCAGTAAACCTCTACAGAACAGTTCCATATAGCCAGTAAACCTCAACAGAACAGTTCCATATAGCCAGTAAACCTCAACAGAACAGAACAGTTCCATATAGCCAGTAAACCTCTACAGAACAGTTCCATATAGCCAGTAAACCTCTACAGAACAGTTCCATATAGCCAGTAAACCTCAACAGAACAGTTCCAAATAGCCAGTAAACCTCTACAGAACAGAACAGTTCCATATAGCCAGTAAACCTCTACAGAACAGAACAGTTCCAAATAGCCAGTAAACCTCTACAGAACAGAACAGTTCCATATAGCCAGTAAACCTCAACAGAACAGTTCCATATAGCCAGTAAACCTCTACAGAACAGTTCCATATAGCCAGTAAACCTCAACAGAACAGTTCCATATAGCCAGTAAACCTCTACAGAACAGTTCCATATAGCCAGTAAACCTCTACAGAACAGTTCCATATAGCCAGTAAACCTCAACAGAACAGTTCCATATAGCCAGTAAACCTCAACAGAACAGAACAGTTCCATATAGCCAGTAAACCTCAACAGAACAGTTCCATATAGCCAGTAAACCTCTACAGAACAGAACAGTTCCATATAGCCAGTAAACCTCAACAGAACAGTTCCATATAGCCAGTAAACCTCTACAGAACAGAACAGTTCCACATAGCCAGTAAACCTCAACAGAACAGTTCCACATAGCCAGTAAACCTCAACAGAACAGTTCCATATAGCCAGTAAACCTCAACAGAACAGTTCCATATAGCCAGTAAACCTCAACAGAACAGAACAGTTCAATATAGCCAGTAAACCTCAACAGAACAGTTCCATATAGCCAGTAAACCTCTACAGAACAGTTCCACATAGCCAGTAAACCTCAACAGAACAGTTCCATATAGCCAGTAAACCTCAACAGAACAGTTCCATATAGCCAGTAAACCTCAACAGAACAGAACAGTTCAATATAGCCAGTAAACCTCTACAGAACAGTTCCATATAGCCAGTAAACCTCAACAGAACAGTTCCATATAGCCAGTAAACCTCAACAGAACAGTTCCATATAGCCAGTAAACCTCAACAGAACATTTCCATATAGCCAGTAAACCTCTACAGAACAGAACAGTTCCATATAGCCAGTAAACCTCAACAGAACAGTTCCATATAGCCAGTAAACCTCAACAGAACAGTTCCATATAGCCAGTAAACTTCAACGGAACAGTTCCATATAGCCAGTAAACCTCTACAGAACAGAACAGTTCCATATAGCCAGTAAACCTCTACAGAACAGTTCCATATAGCCAGTAAACCTCAACAGAACAGTTCAATATAGCCAGTAAACCTCAACAGAACAGAACAGTTCCATATAGCCAGTAAACCTCAACAGAACAGTTCCATATAGCCAGTAAACCTCTACAGAACAGAACAGTTCCACATAGCCAGTAAACCTCAACAGAACAGTTCCATATAGCCAGTAAACCTCTACAGAACAGAACAGTTCCACATAGCCAGTAAACCTCAACAGAACAGTTCCATATAGCCAGTAAACCTCAACAGAACAGTTCCATATAGCCAGTAAACCTCAACAGAACAGTTCCATATAGCCAGTAAACCTCAACAGAACAGAACAGTTCCACATAGCCAGTAAACCTCTACAGAACAGTTCCATATAGCCAGTAAACCTCAACAGAACAGTTCCATATAGCCAGTAAACCTCTACAGAACAGAACAGTTCCATATAGCCAGTAAACCTCAACAGAACAGTTCCACATAGCCAGTAAACCTCAACAGAACAGTTCCATATAGCCAGTAAACCTCTACAGAACAGTTCCACATAGCCAGTAAACCTCAACAGAACAGTTCCATATAGCCAGTAAACCTCAACAGAACAAAACAGTTCCATATAGCCAGTAAACCTCAACAGAACAGTTCCATATAGCCAGTAAACCTCAACAGAACAGAACAGTTCCACATAGCCAGTAAACCTCAACAGAACAGTTCCATATAGCCAGTAAACCTCAACAGAACAGTTCCATATAGCCAGTAAACCTCAACAGAACAGTTCCATATAGCCAGTAAACCTCAACAGAACAGTTCCATATAGCCAGTAAACCTCAACAGAACAAAACAGTTCCATATAGCCAGTAAACCTCAACAGAACAGTTCCACATAGCCAGTAAACCTCAACAGAACAAAACAGTTCCATATAGCCAGTAAACCTCTACAGAACAGTTCCATATAGCCAGTAAACCTCAACAGAACAGAACAGTTCCATATAGCCAGTAAACCTCTACAGAACAGTTCCATATAGCCAGTAAACCTCTACAGAACAGAACAGTTCCACATAGCCAGTAAACCTCAACAGAACAGTTCCATATAGCCAGTAAACCTCAACAGAACAGTTCCATATAGCCAGTAAACCTCTACAGAACAGTTCCACATAGCCAGTAAACCTCAACAGAACAGTTCCATATAGCCAGTAAACCTCAACGGAACAGAACAGTTCCATATAGCCAGTAAACCTCTACAGAACAGTTCCATATAGCCAGTAAACCTCAACAGAACATTTCCATATAGCCAGTAAACCTCTACAGAACAGAACAGTTCCATATAGCCAGTAAACCTCAACAGAACAGTTCCATATAGCCAGTAAACCTCTACAGAACAGTTCCATATAGCCAGTAAACCTCTACAGAACAGTTCCATATAGCCAGTAAACCTCTACAGAACAGAACAGTTCCATATAGCCAGTAAACCTCTACAGAACAGTTCCATATAGCCAGTAAACCTCAACAGAACAGAACAGTTCCATATAGCCAGTAAACCTCAACAGAACAGTTCCATATAGCCAGTAAACCTCTACAGAACAGAACAGTTCCACATAGCCAGTAAACCTCAACAGAACAGTTCCATATAGCCAGTAAACCTCAACAGAACAGAACAGTTCCATATAGCCAGTAAACCTCAACAGAACAGTTCCATATAGCCAGTAAACCTCTACAGAACAGTTCCATATAGCCAGTAAACCTCAACAGAACAGTTCCACATAGCCAGTAAACCTCAACAGAACAGTTCCATATAGCCAGTAAACCTCAACAGAACAGTTCCATATAGCCAGTAAACCTCAACAGAACAGTTCCATATAGCCAGTAAACCTCTACAGAACAGAACAGTTCCATATAGCCAGTAAACCTCAACAGAGCAGTTCCACATAGCCAGTAAACCTCTACAGAACAGTTCCATATAGCCAGTAAACCTCAACAGAACAGAACAGTTCCATATAGCCAGTAAACCTCAACAGAACAGTTCCACATAGCCAGTAAACCTCAACAGAACAGTTCCACATAGCCAGTAAACCTCAACAGAACAGAACAGTTCCATATAGCCAGTAAACCTCAACAGAACAGTTCCATATAGCCAGTAAACCTCAACAGAACAGTTCCATATAGCCAGTAAACCTCTACAGAACAGTTCCATATAGCCAGTAAACCTCAACAGAACAGAACAGTTCCACATAGCCAGTAAACCTCAACAGAACAGTTCCATATAGCCAGTAAACCTCAACAGAACAGTTCCATATAGCCAGTAAACCTCAACAGAACAGTTCCATATAGCCAGTAAACCTCTACAGAACAGTTCAATATAGCCAGTAAACCTCTACAGAACAGTTCCATATAGCCAGTAAACCTCAACAGAACAGTTCCATATAGCCAGTAAACCTCAACAGAACAGTTCCATATAGCCAGTAAACCTCTACAGAACAGTTCCATATAGCCAGTAAACCTCAACAGAACAGTTCCATATAGCCAGTAAACCTCAACAGAACAGTTCCATATAGCCAGTAAACCTCAACAGAACAGAACAGTTCCATATAGCCAGTAAACCTCTACAGAACAGTTCCATATAGCCAGTAAACCTCTACAGAACAGTTCCATATAGCCAGTAAACCTCAACAGAACAGAACAGTTCCATATAGCCAGTAAACCTCTACAGAACAGTTCCATATAGCCAGTAAACCTCAACAGAACAGTTCCATATAGCCAGTAAACCTCTACAGAACAGTTCCATATAGCCAGTAAACCTCAACAGAACAGTTCCATATAGCCAGTAAACCTCAACAGAACAGTTCCATATAGCCAGTAAACCTCAACAGAACAGTTCCATATAGCCAGTAAACCTCAACAGAACAGTTCCATATAGCCAGTAAACCTCAACAGAACAGTTCCATATAGCCAGTAAACCTCTACAGAACAGTTCCATATAGCCAGTAAACCTCAACAGAACAGTTCCATATAGCCAGTAAACCTCAACAGAACAGTTCCATATAGCCAGTAAACCTCAACAGAACAGTTCCATATAGCCAGTAAACCTCTACAGAACAGTTCCATATAGCCAGTAAACCTCAACAGAACAGTTCCATAGAGCCAGTAAACCTCAACAGAACAGTTCCATATAGCCAGTAAACCTCTACAGAACAGAACAGTTCCACATAGCCAGTAAACCTCAACAGAACAGTTCCATATAGCCAGTAAACCTCAACAGAACAGTTCCATATAGCCAGTAAACCTCAACAGAAGAGGACAGAAGGACAGTCATTAGAGCAGGGTTTCTCCTCCCTTAATCTCCCATTAGGGAATTAACCCCAGACCACAACCTAACACACTCTAACCCTAACTGCTGCTAGTTACAGCACTAAGCCTGGACACATTGAGAATATCCTCTGAACTCAACACACAGGACGCTCTGTCTGTCTGTCTCACCATGGCAACTGGAAGGCCCCCCTCCTGTACAGGTAAGAACCAGTGTCCAGTCCCTTCAGTGTGTGTGTGTGTGTGAGCCACATGGTTGTTAATGAGAGAACTCAGAGCATGCAGACTACTGTTGTTCTCAGGATCAGCTTATTATGGTTAGATGTTAAATATATCACATGGTTCTGTACTGACCATGTGACTGTCTGCTGTTACTGACCTGACGGGAACTCTCTACATGGTTCTGTACTGACCTGATGGGAACTCTCTACATGGTTCTGTACTGACCTGATGGGAACTCTCTACATGGTTCTGTACTGACCTGACGGGAACTCTCTACATGGTTCTGTACTGACCTGATGGGAACTCTCTACATGGTTCTGTACTGACCATGTGACTGTCTGCTGTTACTGACCTGATGGGAACTCTCTACATGGTTCTGTACTGACCATGTGACTGTCTGCTGTTACTGACCTGATGGGAACTCTCTACATGGTTCTGTACTGACCTGATGGGAACTCTCTACATGGTTCTGTACTGACCTGATGGGAACTCTCTACATGGTTCTGTACTGACCTGATGGGAACTCTCTACATGGTTCTGTACTGACCTGACGGGAACTCTCTACATGGTTCTGTACTGACCTGACGGGAACTCTCTACATGGATCTGTACTGACCTGATGGGAACTCTCTACATGGTTCTGTACTGACCATGTGACTGTCTGCTGTTACTGACCTGATGGGAACTCTCTACATGGTTCTGTACTGACCTGATGGGAACTCTCTACATGGTTCTGTACTGACCTGATGGGAACTCTCTACATGGTTCTGTACTGACCTGATGGGAACTCTCTACATGGTTCTGTACTGACCAGATGGGAACTCTCTACATGGTTCTGTACTGACCATGTGACTGTCTGCTGTTACTGACCTGATGGGAACTCTCTACATGGTTCTATACTGACCTGATGGGAACTCTCTACATGGTTCTGTACTGACCTGATGGGAACTCTCTACATGGTTCTATACTGACCTGATGGGTACTGACCTGATGGGAACTCTCTAAATGGTTCTGTACTGACTTGATGGGAACTCTCTACATGGTTCTGTACTGACCTGATGGGAACTCTCTACATGGTTCTGTACTGACTTGATGGGAACTCTCTACATGGTTCTGTACTGACCTGATGGGAACTCTCTACATGGTTCTGTACTGACCTGATGGGAACTCTCTACATGGTTCTGTACTGACCTGATGGGAACTCTCTACATGGTTCTGTACTGACCTGATGGGAACTCTCTACATGGTTCTGTACTGACCTGATGGGAACTCTCTACATGGTTCTGTACTGACCTGATGGGAACTCTCTAAATGGTTCTGTACTGACCTGATGGGAACTCTCTACATGGTTCTGTACTGACCTGACGGGAACTCTCTACATGGTTCTGTACTGACCTGATGGGAACTCTCTACATGGTTCTGTACTGACCTGATGGGAACTCTCTACATGGTTCTGTACTGACCTGATGGGAACTCTCTACATGGTTCTGTACTGACCTGATGGGAACTCTCTACAAGGTTCTGTACTGACCTGATGGGAACTCTCTACATGGTTCTGTACTGACCTGACGGGAACTCTCTACATGGTTCTGTACTGACCTGATGGGAACTCTCTACATGGTTCTGTACTGACCTGATGGGAACTCTCTACATGGTTCTGTACTGACCATGTGACTGTCTGCTGTTACTGACCTGATGGGAACTCTCTACATGGTTCTGTACTGACCATGTGACTGTCTGCTGTTACTGACCTGATGGGAACTCTCTACATGGTTCTGTACTGACCTGATGGGAACCCTCTACATGGTTCTGTACTGACCTGATGGGAACTCTCTACATGGTTCTGTACTGACCTGATGGGAACTCTCTACATGGTTCTGTACTGACCTGATGGGAACTCTCTACATGGTTCTGTACTGACCTGATGGGAACTCTCTATAAGGTTCTGTACTGACCTGATGGGAACTCTCTACATGGTTCTGTACTGACCTGATGGGAACTCTCTACATGGTTCTGTACTGATCTGATGGGAACTCTCTACGTGGTTCTGTACTGACCTGATGGGAACTCTCTACATGGTTCTGTACTGACCAGATGGGAACTCTCTACATGGTTCTGTACTGACCATGTGACTGTCTGCTGTTACTGACCTGATGGGAACTCTCTACATGGTTCTGTACTGACCTGTTGGGAACTCTCTACATGGTTCTGTACTGACCTGATGGGAACTCTCTACAAGGTTCTGTACTGACCTGATGGGAACTGTCTACATGGTTCTGTACTGACCTGATGGGAACTCTCTACATGGTTCTGTACTGACCTGATGGGAACTCTCTACATGGTTCTGTACTGACCAGATGGGAACTCTCTACATGGTTCTGTACTGACCTGATGGGAACTCTCTACATGGTTCTGTACTGACCTGATGGGAACTCTCTACAAGGTTCTGTACTGACCTGATGGGAACTCTCTACATGGTTCTGTACTGACCTGATGGGAACTCTCTACAAGGTTCTGTACTGACCTGATGGGAACTCTCTACATGGTTCTGTACTGACCTGATGGGAACTCTCTACAAGGTTCTGTACTGACCTGATGGGAACTGTCTACATGGTTCTGTACTGACCTGATGGGAACTCTCTACATGGTTCTGTACTGACCTGATGGGAACTCTCTACATGGTTCTGTACTGACCAGATGGGAACTCTCTACATGGTTCTGTACTGACCTGATGGGAACTCTCTACATGGTTCTGTACTGACCTGATGGGAACTCTCTACAAGGTTCTGTACTGACCTGATGGGAACTCTCTACATGGTTCTGTACTGACCTGATGGGAACTCTCTACATGGTTCTGTACTGACCAGATGGGAACTCTCTACATGGTTCAGTACTGACCATGTGACTGTCTGCTGTTACTGACCTGATGGGAACTCTCTACGTGGTTCTGTACTGACCTGATGGGAACTCTCTACATGGTTCTGTACTGACCAGATGGGAACTCTCTACAAGGTTCTGTACTGACCTGATGGGAACTCTCTACATGGTTCTGTACTGACCTGATGGGAACTCTACATGGTTCTGTACTGACCTGATGGGAACTCTCTACATGGTTCTGTACTGACCTGATGGGAACTCTCTACATGGTTCTGTACTGACCTGATGGGAACTCTCTACATGGTTCTCTACTGACCTGATGGGAACTCTCTACATGGTTCTGTACTGACCTGATGGGAACTCTATACATAGTTCTGTACTGACCTGATGGGAACTCTATACAAGGTTCTGTACTGACCTGATGGGAACTCTCTACGTGGTTCTGTACTGACCTGATGGGAACTCTCTACATGGTTCTGTACTGACCTGATGGGAACTCTCTACATGGTTCTGTACTGACCAGATGGGAACTCTCTACATGGTTCTGTACTGACCTGATGGGAACTCTCTACATGGTTCTGTACTGACCTGATGGTTACTGACCTGATGGGAACTCTATACATGGTTCTGTACTGACCTGATGGGAACTCTATACAAGGTTCTGTACTGACCTGATGGGAACTCTCTACATGGTTCTGTACTGACCAGATGGGAACTCTCTACATGGTTCTGTACTGACCTGATGGGAACCCTCTACATGGTTCTGTACTGACCAGATGGGAACTCTCTACATGGTTCTGTACTGACCTGATGGGAACTCTCTACATGGTTCTGTACTGACCTGATGGGAACTCTCTACATGGTTCTGTACTGACCAGATGGGAACTCTCTACATGGTTCTGTACTGACCTGATGGGAACTCTCTACATGGTTCTGTACTGACCTGATGGGAACTCTCTACATGGTTCTGTACTGACCTGATGGGAACTCTCTACATGGTTCTGTACTGACCTGATGGGAACTCTCTACAAGGTTCTGTACTGACCTGATGGGAACTCTCTACATGGTTCTGTACTGACCTGATGGGAACTCTCTACATGGTTCTGTACTGACCTGATGGGAACTCTCTACATGGTTCTGTACTGACCAGATGGGAACTCTCTACATGGTTCTGTACTGACCTGATGGGAACTCTCTACATGGTTCTGTACTGACCTGATGGGAACTCTCTACATGGTTCTGTACTGACCTGATGGGAACTCTCTACATGGTTCTGTACTGACCAGATGGGAACTCTCTACATGGTTCTGTACTGACCATGTGACTGTCTGCTGTTACTGACCTGATGGGAACTCTCTACGTGGTTCTGTACTGACCTGATGGGAACTCTCTACATGGTTCTGTACTGACCAGATGGGAACTCTCTACAAGGTTCTGTACTGACCTGATGGGAACTCTCTACATGGTTCTGTACTGACCTGATGGGAACTCTCTACATGGTTCTGTACTGACCTGATGGGAACTCTCTACATGGTTCTGTACTGACCTGATGGGAACTCTCTACATGGTTCTGTACTGACCTGATGGGAACTCTCTACATGGTTCTCTACTGACCTGATGGGAACTCTCTACATGGTTCTGTACTGACCTGATGGGAACTCTATACATGGTTCTGTACTGACCTGATGGGAACTCTATACAAGGTTCTGTACTGACCTGATGGGAACTCTCTACGTGGTTCTGTACTGACCTGATGGGAACTCTCTACATGGTTCTGTACTGACCTGATGGGAACTCTCTACATGGTTCTGTACTGACCTGATGGTTACTGACCTGATGGGAACTCTATACATGGTTCTGTACTGACCTGATGGGAACTCTATACAAGGTTCTGTACTGACCTGATGGGAACTCTATACAAGGTTCTGTACTGACCTGATGGGAACTCTATACAAGGTTCTGTACTGACCTGATGGGAACTCTATACAAGGTTCTGTACTGACCTGATGGGAACTCTCTACATGGTTCTGTACTGACCAGATGGGAACTCTCTACATGGTTCTGTACTGACCTGATGGGAACTCTCTACATGGTTCTGTACTGACCAGATGGGAACTCTCTACATGGTTCTGTACTGACCTGATGGGAACTCTCTACATGGTTCTGTACTGACCTGATGGGAACTCTCTACATGGTTCTGTACTGACCAGATGGGAACTCTCTACATGGTTCTGTACTGACCTGATGGGAACTCTCTACATGGTTCTGTACTGACCTGATGGGAACTCTCTACATGGTTCTGTACTGACCTGATGGGAACTCTCTACATGGTTCTGTACTGACCTGATGGGAACTCTCTACAAGGTTCTGTACTGACCTGATGGGAACTGTCTACATGGTTCTGTACTGACCTGATGGGAACTCTCTACATGGTTCTGTACTGACCTGATGGGAACTCTCTACATGGTTCTGTACTGACCAGATGGGAACTCTCTACATGGTTCTGTACTGACCTGATGGGAACTCTCTACATGGTTCTGTACTGACCTGATGGGAACTCTCTACATGGTTCTGTACTGACCTGATGGGAACTCTCTACATGGTTCTGTACTGACCAGATGGGAACTCTCTACATGGTTCTGTACTGACCATGTGACTGTCTGCTGTTACTGACCTGATGGGAACTCTCTACGTGGTTCTGTACTGACCTGATGGGAACTCTCTACATGGTTCTGTACTGACCAGATGGGAACTCTCTACAAGGTTCTGTACTGACCTGATGGGAACTCTCTACATGGTTCTGTACTGACCTGATGGGAACTCTCTACATGGTTCTGTACTGACCTGATGGGAACTCTCTACATGGTTCTGTACTGACCTGATGGGAACTCTCTACATGGTTCTGTACTGACCTGATGGGAACTCTCTACATGGTTCTCTACTGACCTGATGGGAACTCTCTACATGGTTCTGTACTGACCTGATGGGAACTCTATACATGGTTCTGTACTGACCTGATGGGAACTCTATACAAGGTTCTGTACTGACCTGATGGGAACTCTCTACGTGGTTCTGTACTGACCTGATGGGAACTCTCTACATGGTTCTGTACTGACCTGATGGGAACTCTCTACATGGTTCTGTACTGACCAGATGGGAACTCTCTACATGGTTCTGTACTGACCTGATGGGAACTCTCTACATGGTTCTGTACTGACCTGATGGTTACTGACCTGATGGGAACTCTATACATGGTTCTGTACTGACCTGATGGGAACTCTATACAAGGTTCTGTACTGACCTGATGGGAACTCTATACAAGGTTCTGTACTGACCTGATGGGAACTCTATACAAGGTTCTGTACTGACCTGATGGGAACTCTATACAAGGTTCTGTACTGACCTGATGGGAACTCTCTACATGGTTCTGTACTGACCTGATGGGAACTCTCTACATGGTTCTGTACTGACCTGATGGGAACTCTCTACATGGTTCTGTACTGACCAGATGGGAACTCTCTACATGGTTCTGTACTGACCTGATGGGAACTCTCTACATGGTTCTGTACTGACCTGATGGGAACTCTCTACATGGTTCTGTACTGACCTGATGGGAACTCTCTACATGGTTCTGTACTGACCAGATGGGAACTCTCTACATGGTTCTGTACTGACCATGTGACTGTCTGCTGTTACTGACCTGATGGGAACTCTCTACGTGGTTCTGTACTGACCTGATGGGAACTCTCTACATGGTTCTGTACTGACCAGATGGGAACTCTCTACAAGGTTCTGTACTGACCTGATGGGAACTCTCTACATGGTTCTGTACTGACCTGATGGGAACTCTCTACATGGTTCTGTACTGACCTGATGGGAACTCTCTACATGGTTCTGTACTGACCTGATGGGAACTCTCTACATGGTTCTGTACTGACCTGATGGGAACTCTCTACATGGTTCTCTACTGACCTGATGGGAACTCTCTACATGGTTCTGTACTGACCTGATGGGAACTCTACATGGTTCTGTACTGACCTGATGGGAACTCTATACAAGGTTCTGTACTGACCTGATGGGAACTCTCTACGTGGTTCTGTACTGACCTGATGGGAACTCTCTACATGGTTCTGTACTGACCTGATGGGAACTCTCTACATGGTTCTGTACTGACCAGATGGGAACTCTCTACATGGTTCTGTACTGACCTGATGGGAACTCTCTACATGGTTCTGTACTGACCTGATGGTTACTGACCTGATGGGAACTCTATACATGGTTCTGTACTGACCTGATGGGAACTCTATACAAGGTTCTGTACTGACCTGATGGGAACTCTCTACATGGTTCTGTACTGACCAGATGGGAACTCTCTACATGGTTCTGTACTGACCTGATGGGAACTCTCTACATGGTTCTGTACTGACCAGATGGGAACTCTCTACATGGTTCTGTACTGACCTGATGGGAACTCTCTACATGGTTCTGTACTGACCTGATGGGAACTCTCTACATGGTTCTGTACTGACCAGATGGGAACTCTCTACATGGTTCTGTACTGACCTGATGGGAACTCTCTACATGGTTCTGTACTGACCTGATGGGAACTCTCTACATGGTTCTGTACTGACCTGATGGGAACTCTCTACATGGTTCTGTACTGACCTGATGGGAACTCTCTACAAGGTTCTGTACTGACCTGATGGGAACTGTCTACATGGTTCTGTACTGACCTGATGGGAACTCTCTACATGGTTCTGTACTGACCTGATGGGAACTCTCTACATGGTTCTGTACTGACCAGATGGGAACTCTCTACATGGTTCTGTACTGACCTGATGGGAACTCTCTACATGGTTCTGTACTGACCTGATGGGAACTCTCTACATGGTTCTGTACTGACCTGATGGGAACTCTCTACATGGTTCTGTACTGACCAGATGGGAACTCTCTACATGGTTCTGTACTGACCATGTGACTGTCTGCTGTTACTGACCTGATGGGAACTCTCTACGTGGTTCTGTACTGACCTGATGGGAACTCTCTACATGGTTCTGTACTGACCAGATGGGAACTCTCTACAAGGTTCTGTACTGACCTGATGGGAACTCTCTACATGGTTCTGTACTGACCTGATGGGAACTCTCTACATGGTTCTGTACTGACCTGATGGGAACTCTCTACATGGTTCTGTACTGACCTGATGGGAACTCTCTACATGGTTCTGTACTGACCTGATGGGAACTCTCTACATGGTTCTCTACTGACCTGATGGGAACTCTCTACATGGTTCTGTACTGACCTGATGGGAACTCTATACATGGTTCTGTACTGACCTGATGGGAACTCTATACAAGGTTCTGTACTGACCTGATGGGAACTCTCTACGTGGTTCTGTACTGACCTGATGGGAACTCTCTACATGGTTCTGTACTGACCTGATGGGAACTCTCTACATGGTTCTGTACTGACCTGATGGTTACTGACCTGATGGGAACTCTATACATGGTTCTGTACTGACCTGATGGGAACTCTATACAAGGTTCTGTACTGACCTGATGGGAACTCTATACAAGGTTCTGTACTGACCTGATGGGAACTCTATACAAGGTTCTGTACTGACCTGATGGGAACTCTATACAAGGTTCTGTACTGACCTGATGGGAACTCTCTACATGGTTCTGTACTGACCAGATGGGAACTCTCTACATGGTTCTGTACTGACCTGATGGGAACTCTCTACATGGTTCTGTACTGACCAGATGGGAACTCTCTACATGGTTCTGTACTGACCTGATGGGAACTCTCTACATGGTTCTGTACTGACCTGATGGGAACTCTCTACATGGTTCTGTACTGACCAGATGGGAACTCTCTACATGGTTCTGTACTGACCTGATGGGAACTCTCTACATGGTTCTGTACTGACCTGATGGGAACTCTCTACATGGTTCTGTACTGACCTGATGGGAACTCTCTACATGGTTCTGTACTGACCTGATGGGAACTCTCTACAAGGTTCTGTACTGACCTGATGGGAACTGTCTACATGGTTCTGTACTGACCTGATGGGAACTCTCTACATGGTTCTGTACTGACCTGATGGGAACTCTCTACATGGTTCTGTACTGACCAGATGGGAACTCTCTACATGGTTCTGTACTGACCTGATGGGAACTCTCTACATGGTTCTGTACTGACCTGATGGGAACTCTCTACATGGTTCTGTACTGACCTGATGGGAACTCTCTACATGGTTCTGTACTGACCAGATGGGAACTCTCTACATGGTTCTGTACTGACCATGTGACTGTCTGCTGTTACTGACCTGATGGGAACTCTCTACGTGGTTCTGTACTGACCTGATGGGAACTCTATACAAGGTTCTGTACTGACCTGATGGGAACTCTATACAAGGTTCTGTACTGACCTGATGGGAACTGACCTGATGGGAACTCTATACATGGTTCTGTACTGACCTGATGGGAACTCTATACAAGGTTCTGTACTGACCTGATGGGAACTCTATACAAGGTTCTGTACTGACCTGATGGGAACTCTATACAAGGTTCTGTACTGACCTGATGGGAACTCTATACAAGGTTCTGTACTGACCTGATGGGAACTCTATACAAGGTTCTGTACTGACCTGATGGGAACTCTCTACATGGTTCTGTACTGACCTGATGGGAACTCTCTACATGGTTCTGTACTGACCTGATGGGAACTCTCTACATGGTTCTGTACTGACCAGATGGGAACTCTCTACATGGTTCTGTACTGACCTGATGGGAACTCTCTACATGGTTCTGTACTGACCTGATGGGAACTCTCTACATGGTTCTGTACTGACCAGATGGGAACTCTCTACATGGTTCTGTACTGACCTGATGGGAACTCTCTACATGGTTCTGTACTGACCTGATGGGAACTCTCTACATGGTTCTGTACTGACCAGATGGGAACTCTCTACATGGTTCTGTACTGACCTGATGGGAACTCTCTACATGGTTCTGTACTGACCTGATGGGAACTCTCTACATGGTTCTGTACTGACCTGATGGGAACTCTCTACATGGTTCTGTACTGACCTGATGGGAACTCTCTACAAGGTTCTGTACTGACCTGATGGGAACTGTCTACATGGTTCTGTACTGACCTGATGGGAACTCTCTACATGGTTCTGTACTGACCTGATGGGAACTCTCTACATGGTTCTGTACTGACCAGATGGGAACTCTCTACATGGTTCTGTACTGACCTGATGGGAACTCTCTACATGGTTCTGTACTGACCTGATGGGAACTCTCTACATGGTTCTGTACTGACCTGATGGGAACTCTCTACATGGTTCTGTACTGACCAGATGGGAACTCTCTACATGGTTCTGTACTGACCATGTGACTGTCTGCTGTTACTGACCTGATGGGAACTCTCTACGTGGTTCTGTACTGACCTGATGGGAACTCTATACAAGGTTCTGTACTGACCTGATGGGAACTCTATACAAGGTTCTGTACTGACCTGATGGGAACTGACCTGATGGGAACTCTATACATGGTTCTGTACTGACCTGATGGGAACTCTATACAAGGTTCTGTACTGACCTGATGGGAACTCTATACAAGGTTCTGTACTGACCTGATGGGAACTCTATACAAGGTTCTGTACTGACCTGATGGGAACTCTATACAAGGTTCTGTACTGACCTGATGGGAACTCTATACAAGGTTCTGTACTGACCTGATGGGAACTCTCTACATGGTTCTGTACTGACCTGATGGGAACTCTCTACATGGTTCTGTACTGACCTGATGGGAACTCTCTACATGGTTCTGTACTGACCAGATGGGAACTCTCTACATGGTTCTGTACTGACCTGATGGGAACTCTCTACATGGTTCTGTACTGACCTGATGGGAACTCTCTACATGGTTCTGTACTGACCAGATGGGAACTCTCTACATGGTTCTGTACTGACCTGATGGGAACTCTCTACATGGTTCTGTACTGACCTGATGGGAACTCTCTACATGGTTCTGTACTGACCAGATGGGAACTCTCTACATGGTTCTGTACTGACCTGATGGGAACTCTCTACATGGTTCTGTACTGACCTGATGGGAACTCTCTACATGGTTCTGTACTGACCTGATGGGAACTCTCTACATGGTTCTGTACTGACCTGATGGGAACTCTCTACATGGTTCTGTACTGACCTGATGGGAACTCTCTACATGGTTCTGTACTGACCTGATGGGAACTCTCTACATGGTTCTGTACTGACCTGATGGGAACTCTCTACATGGTTCTCTACTGACCTGATGGGAACTCTCTACTCTACCTTCCTTTATCAACAGGATAGATAAAATACATGTTGTGCTGTAGAATTTGTGAATGATGTCTCTTGTATAATACATTCTATACATTGACCCCTGAGACATCCCGAAAATCTATCTTCTCAAGTCTGTCGTGGTTTAATCCACAAACCACTATGACCACTCTATGGAAAGGGGAGACTGTCACGAACGTGATGGTGTTCTCCATAAGAGTCACAGGGGAGGGGGGGTTATATTTATGATTAAAATAGTGTTCCTTCAACGTTGCTCTGATGTCCAAAAGCTTTCAGGTCGAGGTGGGGGTGGGGGGGTGGGCAGTTCTATGTATTACTAGTCACAGCAGGACCTCCATTAGAAACCATTAGATATTTATAACACTGGGGAGTCTGTCCATGGTGCTGAATCCAGCACATCGTGTCACTATGGCGACGCTCTCTAAATAATCACACCGCTTTTAGACATCATACATCCCTCCTGGCTGATCCTGCTGTGTGTCTGTTCCATAATGTGGTAGGATATATGACCCTGCTGTGTGTCTGTTCCATAATTTGGTAGGATATATGACCCTGCCGTGTGTCTGTGTGTTCCATAATGTGGTAGGATATATGACCCTGCCGTGTGTCTGTGTGTTCCATAATGTGGTAGGATATATGACCCTGCTGTGTGTCTATGTGTTCCATAATGTGGTAGGATATATGACCCTGCTGTGTGTCTGTTCCATAATGTGGTAGGATGTATGACCCTGCTGTGTGTCTGTTCCATAATGTGGTAGGATATATGACCTGTCTGTGTGTCTGTTCCATAATGTGGTAGGATATATGACCCTGCCGTGTGTCTGTGTGTTCCATAATGTGGTAGGATATATGACCCTGCTGTGTGTCTGTTCCATAATGTGGTAGGATGTATGACCCTGCTGTGTGTCTGTTCCATAATGTGGTAGGATATATGACCCTGCCGTGTGTCTGTGTGTTCCATAATGTGGTAGGATATATGACCTGTCTGTGTGTCTGTGTGTTCAATAATGTGGTAGGATATATGACCCTGCTGTGTGTCTGTGTGTTCAATAATGTGGTAGGATATATGACCCTAATGTGTGTCTGTGTGTTCCATAATGTGGTAGGATATATGAATATATGAACTGTCTGTGTGTCTGTTCCATAATGTGGTAGGATATATGAACTGTCTGTGTGTCTGTTCCATAATGTGGTAGGATAGATGACCCTGCTGTGTGTCTGTTCCATAATGTGGTAGGATAGATGACCCTGCTGTGTGTCTGTGTGTCTGTTCCATAATGTGGTAGGATATATGACCCTGCTGTGTGTCTGTGGGTTCCATAATGTGGTAGGATATATGAACTGTCTGTGTGTCTGTTCCATAATGTGGTAGGATATATGAACTGTCTGTGTGTCTGTTCCATAATGTGGTAGGATATATGAACTGTCTGTGTGTCTGTTCCATAATGTGGTAGGATAGATGACCCTGCTGTGTGTCTGTTCCATAATGTGGTAGGATATATGACCCTGCTGTGTGTCTGTTCCATAATGTGGTAGGATATATGACCCTGCTGTGTGTCTGTTCCATCATGTGGTAGGATAGATGACCCTGCTGTGTGTCTGTTCCATAATGTGGTAGGATATACGACCCTGCTGTGTGTCTGTTCCATAATGTGGTAGGATATATGACCCTGCTGTGTGTCTGTTCCATCATGTGGTAGGATAGATGACCCTGCTGTGTGTCTGTTCCATAATGTGGTAGGATATATGACCCTGCTGTGTGTCTGTTCCATAATGTGGTAGGATATTTGACCCTGCTGTGTGTCTGTGTGTTCCATAATGTGGTAGGATATATGACCCTGCTGTGTGTCTGTGTGTCTGTTCCATAATGTGGTAGGATAGATGAACTGTCTGTGTGTCTGTTCCATAATGTGGTAGGATATTTTACCCCACTGTGTGTCTGTTCCATAATGTGGTAGGATAAATGACCCTGCTGTGTGTCTGTCCCATAATGTGGTAGGATATATAACCCCACTGTTTGTCTGTGGGTTCAATAATGTGGTAGGATAGATGACCCTGCTGTGTGTCTGTTCCATAATGTGGTAGGATATATGACCTGTCTGTGTGTCTGTTCCATAATGTGGTAGGATATATGACCCTGCTGTGTGTCTGTCTGTTCCATAATGTGGTAGGATATATGAACTGTCTGTGTGTCTGTTCCATAATGTGGTAGGATATATGAACTGTCTGTGTGTCTGTTCCATAATGTGGTAGGATAGATGACCCTGCTGTGTGTCTGTTCCATAATGTGGTAGGATATATGAACTGTATGTGTGTCTGTTCCATAATGTGGTAGGATATATGACCCTGCTGTGTGTCTGTTCCATAATGTGGTAGGATATATGACCCTGCTGTGTGTCTGTTCCATAATGTGGTAGGATATATGACCCTGATGTGTGTCTGTTCCATAATGTGGTAGGATATATGAACTGTCTGTGTGTCTGTGTGTTCCATAATGTGGTAGGATATATGACCCTGCTGTGTGTCTGTGTGTTCCATAATGTGGTAGGATAGATGACCCTGCTGTGTGTCTGTGTGTTCCATAATGTGGTAGGATATATGACCCTGCTGTGTGTCTGTTCCATAATGTGGTAGGATATATGACCCTGCTGTGTGTCTGTGTGTTCCATAATGTGGTAGGATATATGACCCTGCTGTGTGTCTGTTCCATAATGTGGTAGGATATTTGACCCTGCTGTGTGTCTGTGTGTTCAATAATGTGGTAGGATATATGACCCTAATGTGGGTCTGTGTGTTACATAATGTGGTAGGATGCATGACCCTGCTTTGTGTCTGTGTGTTCCATAATGTGGTAGGATATATGACCCTGCTGTGTGTCTGTGTGTTCAATAATGTGGTAGGATATACGACCCTGCTGTGTGTGTGTTCCATAATGTGGTAGGATATTTGACCCTGCTGTGTGTGTGTTCCATAATGTGGTAGGATATACGACCCTGCTGTGTGTGTGTTCCATAATGTGGTAGGATATATGAACTGTCTGTGTGTCTGTTCCATAATGTGGTAGGATATATGACCTCTCTGTGTGTCTGTTCCATAATGTGGTAGGATATATGAACTGTCTGTGTGTTCAATAATGTGGTAGGATATACGACCCTGCTGTGTGTGTGTTCCATAATGTGGTAGGATATACGACCCTGCTGTGTGTGTGTTCCATAATGTGGTAGGATATATGAACTGTCTGTGTGTCTGTTCCATAATGTGGTAGGATATATGACCTCTCTGTGTGTCTGTGTGTTCCATAATGTGGTAGGATATATGACCCTGCTGTGTGTCTGTGTGTTCAATAATGTGGTAGGATGCATGACCCTGCTGTGTGTCTGTGTGTTCCATAATGTGGTAGGATATACGACCCTGCTGTGTGTCTGTGTGTTCCATAATGTGGTAGGATATATGAACTGTCTGTGTGTCTGTTCCATAATGTGGTTGGATAGATGACCCTGCTGTGTGTCTGTGTGTTCCATAATGTGGTAGGATATATGACCCTGCTGTGTGTCTGTGTGTTCCATAATGTGGTAGGATATATGACCCTGCTGTGTGTCTGTTCCATAATGTGGTAGGATATATGATCCTGCTGTGTGTGACTGAGTGTGTGTTTTGGATAATGTGATGTTAGATGTTTTGTGTAACTGAGTATGTGTATAGCACAATATGATGTGTATATTGGATAATGTGATGTGTATACTAGGTGTCTATGATGTGTGTGTATTGGATAATGTGATGTGTATACTAGGTGTCTATGATGTGTGTGTATTGGATAATGTGATGTGTATACTAGGTGTCTATGATGTGTGTATATTGGATAATGTGATGTGTATACTAGGTGTCTATGATGTGTGTATATTGGATAATGTGATGTGTATACTAGGTGTCTATGATGTGTGTGTATTGGATAATGTGATGTGTATACTAGGTGTCTATGATGTGTGTGTATTGGATAATGTGATGTGTATACTAGGTTTCTATGATGTGTGTGTCTGCAGGAACATGGAGTGGCTGCAGGGTGGCCACAGCTGTCAGCGAGTCATCGTCCATACACAGTGATGCCCTGTTCGACCCGGGGCCTGGTACTCCTGATCTGGGTCTGGTTTGGGACATCTCTCTGGGCTCTACAGGTCCTTGTCGGGACATCTCTCTGGGCTCTACAGGTCCTTGTCGGAACATCTCTCTGGGCTCTACAGGTCCTGGTCTGGACCGGAACATCTCTCTGGGCTCTACAGGTCCTGGTCGGAACATCTCTCTGGGCTCTACAGGTCCTGGTCGGAACATCTCTCTGGGCTCTACAGGTCCTGGTCGGAACATCTCTCTGGGCTCTACAGGTCCTGGTCTGGACATCTCTCTGGGCTCTACAGGTCCTTGTCGGGACATCTCTCTGGGCTCTACAGGTCCTGGTCGGAACATCTCTCTGGGCTCTACAGGTCCTGGTCTGGGTCAGAACATCTCTCTGGGCTCCACAGGTCCTGGTCGGAACATCTCTCTGGGCTCTACAGGTCCTGGTCTGGACCGGAACATCTCTCTGGGCTCTACAGGTCCTGTTCGGAACATCTCTCTGGGCTCTACAGGTCCTGGTCTGGACATCTCTCTGGGCTCTACAGGTCCTGGTCGGAACATCTCTCTGGGCTCTACAGGTCCTTGTCGGGACATCTCTCTGGGCTCTACAGGTCCTGGTCGGAACATCTCTCTGGGCTCTACAGGTCCTGGTCGGGACATCTCCCTCGGCTCTACAGGTCCTGGTCGGGACATCTCCCTGGGCTCTACAGGTCCTGGTCTGGGTCGGGACATCTCCCTGGGCTCTACAGGTCCTGGTCTGGGTCGGGACATAGACTCCCTACAGGAGCTGACACATACAGTATGGACATGATTTAAGAGCAGTGATTGACTTGGACAGAAAAAAGTTGTCAGAGGCATATATGTGTGTGTGTTTTAAATCAACAATATCGGTGTTTGTCCAATCAGATGATTTCAGTGGAACAGTTTGAACGGTCTTATTTTGCTGAATACCGTGTTGGAGAAACATTAAAACGAAATAGCTCAACTATAAAAAGTATTTCATTTGACAGTGTTAAAAGCGTTCGAGCCTGTCAGGTGTGTTGATACTTGGAACGTTTCTACGGTTACGCGCTCAGGGAAGGAACATGGCAAGCGCTGTCATGTATGAAAAATGAACACGTACAAGAGGCGTGGATACATACTTTTAATGAAGAATAAACACCAACAAGAGGCGTGGATACCTACTGCTCATTATTTGAAGGTCGTAGTATTTTTCGGTCTCATTGTAATGAAAAACAACAATTATTAATATGCGTTCTTCGTGCATGACAGTGCTTTCCACTTTAATTCCCTGAGCGCGTCGCCGTAGAAACCATCAGTATCACCTCACCTGTGAGCCCGGTTGTTCCCACTGGTTCCTCGTTACCGTAATTTATCAGGGAGCATCGACCAATCAACGCACCTGGGTGAACATCAGTTGAGCGTGTGCCAAACTTCCGAGGACGCGCGCAGTCAGAATCAACAGACGGATGTATCGACGGAACCTGTAGGTCAGACTCATAGCCCAATTAATCCACGGGGAGCTCCAGGTAGACTATAGTTTGATAGGTTTCTAGATGAAACATGTGTGTAGGTCATAGCCTACTAATCTTGAGTCCCCTGCCAAGTGAGAGGCGCGTCGCTTTGCTCCCCAAATTGACGGATTACCGAGATGCGCGTGCTGATAATGATGAGTTCTGCGCGTACAGCTCCTGCTACTATTCCGTTATTATTCTACCCTCGGTCTAACGACACCGTTCCTTTATTCTCCTGTTTGTGTTTGTAGCGCTACAGAATGCATCAATACGCCAGCCAAGACAAGATTCCTGTAAGTAACTCCGCAAACGGTTGACTTTCTGCTAACTGTTGATTCTGCTCCTGCGTTTGTTTGTTATGACATGCCAAAGCCTTTCCCAGTACGTACGTTTGCAAAACTTTCCATGTGAACTGACAACATGTTTTTGTTATAGAGTATTTTATTTCGCCTGGCTGGTTATTACTGTAGAGATTGTCCTCCATTTATACTGTCAAGGAGAACCTCTCATCTAAAAGGTCTTGCTGAATTATTTAACCCTACATTACCAGCCTTGATATAACCTCATCAGTGGTCTCCAACCCTGGTCCTGTGGAGATACAGGGTGGTCAATAGTGGTCCCCAACCCTGGGCCTGTATAGATACAGGGTGGTCTCCAACCCTGGGCCTGTATAGATACAGGGTGGTCTCCAACCCTGGGCCTGTATAGATACAGGGTGGTCTCCAACCCTGGGCCTGTATAGATACAGGGTGGTCTCCAACCCTGGGCCTGTATAGATACAGGGTGGTCTCCAACCCTGGGCCTGTATAGATACAGGGTGGTCTCCAACCCTGGGCCTGTATAGATACAGGGTGGTCTCCAACCCTGGGCCTGTATAGATACAGGGTGGTCTCCAACCCTGGGCCTGTATAGATACAGGGTGGTCTCCAACCCTGGGCCTGTATAGATACAGGGTGGTCTCCAACCCTGGGCCTGTATAGACACAGGGTGGTCTCCAACCCTGGGCCTGTATAGACACAGGGTGGTCTCCAACCCTGGGCCTGTATAGACACAGGGTGGCCATGAGTGGTCTCCAACCCTGGTCCTGTATAGATACAGGGTGGTCTCCAACCCTTGGCCTGTATAGATACAGGGTGGTCATCAGTGGTCTCCAACCTTGGTCCTGTGGAGATACAGGGTGGTCATCAGTGGTCTCCAAACCTGGTCCTGTATAGATACAGTGTGGTCTCCAACCCTGGTCCTGTATAGCTACAGGGTGTTCTCCAACCCTGGTCCTGTATAGCTACAGTGTGGTCTCCAACCCTGGTCCTGTATAGAAACAGGGTGGTATCCTACCCTGGTCCTGTATAGTTACAGGGATGTCTCCAAACCCTGGTCCAGTATAGTTACAAGGTGGTCTCCAACCCTGGTCGTGTGGATATACAGGGTGGTCTCCTACCCTGGTCCTGTATAGATACAGGGTGGTCTCCTACCCTGGTCCTGTATAGATACAGGGTGGTCATCAGTGGTCTCCAACCCTGGTCCTGTATAGATACAGGGTGGTCTCCTACCCTGGTCCTGTATAGATACAGGGTGGTCATGAGTGGTCTCCAACCCTGGTCCTGTATAGATATAGGGTGGTCATCAGTGGTCTCCAACCCTGGTCCTGTATAGTTACAGGGTGGTCTCCGACCCTGGTCCTGTATAGTTACAGGGTGGTCTCCGACCCTGGTCCTGTATAGTTACAGGGTGGTCTCCGACCCTGGTCCTGTATAGTTACAGGGTGGTCTCCGACCCTGGTCGTGTATAGATACTGGGTGGTCATGAATGGTCTCCAACCCTGGTCCTGTATAGTTACACGGTGGTCTCCGACCCTGGTCCTGTATAGATACAGGGTGGTCATGAGTGGTCTCCAACCCTGGTCCTGTATAGATACAGGGTGGTCTCCGACCCTGGTCCTGTATAGATACAGGGTGGTCATCAGTGGTCTCCAACCCTGGTCCTGTATAGATACAGGGTGGTCTCCAACCCTGGTCCTGTATAGATACAGGGTGGTCTCCGACCCTGGTCCTGTATAGTTACAGGGTGGTCTCCGACCCTGGGCCTGTATAGTTACAGGGTGGTCTCCGACCCTGGGCCTGTATAGTTACAGGGTGGTCTCCAACCCTGGTCCTGTATAGATACAGGGTGGTCATCAGTGGTCTCCAACCCTGGTCCTGTATAGATACAGGGTGGTCTCCAACCCTGGTCCTGTATAGATACAGGGTGGTCTCCAACCCTGGTCCTGTATAGATACAGGGTGGTCATCAGTGGTCTCCAACCCTGGTCCTGTATAGATACAGGGTGGTCTCCAACCCTGGTCCTGTATAGATACAGGGTGGTCTCCAACCCTGGTCCTGTATAGATACAGGGTGGTCTCCAACCCTGGTCCTGTATAGTTACAGGGTGGTCTCCAACCCTGGTCCTGTATAGATACAGGGTGGTCTCCAACCCTGGTCCTGTGCAGGGAGTGCAGGCTTTCGTTCCAGCCCAGCACTAACACCTGATTGCACAAGTCAACGTGATGATGAGTTGATTTGTTGAATCGTGTGTGTGTGTGTGTGTGTGTGTGTGTGTGTGTGTGTGTATTCAGACCTGACACCTTATTCTACATAAGCTATTTCTATGTACAGTACCAGTCAGAAGTTTGGACACACCTACTCATTCCAGGGTTTTTCTTTATTTTTTAAAATGTTTTTCTACATTGTAGATTAACAGTGAAGACAAAAACCATGAAATAACACATATGGAATCATGTAGTAACCAAACGAGTGTTAAACAAATCAACATATATTTGAGATTTTTCGAAGTAGCCACCCTTTGCCGTGATGACAGCTTTGCACACTCTTGGCATTCTCTCAACCAGCTTCATGGGGTAGTCACCTGGAATGCATTTCAATTAACAGGTGAGCCTTCTTAAAAGTTAAGGTGTTTGAAGCCAGTCAGTAGTGTTGTGACAAGGTAGAGGTGGTATACAGAAGATAGCCCTATTTGGTGAAAGAACAAGTCCATATTATGACAAGAACAGCTCAAATAAGCAAAGTGAAATGACCATCATTACTTTAAGACATGAAAGTCAGTTCATCCGGAACATTTCAGGAACATTGAACTTTTCTTCAAGTGCTGTGATGAAACTGTCTCTCATGAAGACCGCCACAGGAACGGAAGAGCCAGAGTTACCTCTGCTGCAGAGGATAAGTTCATTAGAGTTAACTGCACTCAGATTGCAGTTCAGAGGAGACTGAATGTTTATTTTTTTATTTCACCTTTATTTAACCAGGTAGGCTAGTTGAGAACAAGTTCTCATTTACAACTGCGACCTCATTTCCAACATGGCTACCACAGCTTTCTGCAGGGATATGCCATCCCATCTGATTTGGGCTTAGTCCCACTATCATTTGTTTTCCACAGGACGATGACCCAAAACACACCTCCAGGCTGTGGAAGCGCTATTTGATCAAAAAGCAGAGTGGTGAGTGCTGCATCAGATGACCTGGCCTCCACCTCCACAATCACCTGACCTCAACCCAATTCAGATGGTTTGGGATGAGTTGGACCGCAGAGTGAAGGAACAGCAGAGTGATGGTGCTGCATCAGATGACCTGGCTTCCACAATCACCTGACCTCAACCCAATTCAGATGGTTTGGGATGAGTTGGACCGCAGAGTGAAGGAAAAGCAGCCAACAAGTGCTCAGCGTATGTGGGAATTCCTTCAAGACTGTTGGAAAAGCATTCCAGGTGAAGCTGGTTGAGAGAAAGCCTAGAATGTGCAAAGCTGTCATCATGGCAAAGGGTGGCTACTTTGAAGAATTAAAATATTTAGATTTGATCACTTCTTTTGGTTACTACATGATTCCAGATGTGTTATTTCATAGTTTCGATGTCGTTACCATTATTCTACAATGTAGAAAATATAAAACATAAAGAAAAACCCCTTGAATGAGTAGGTGTCAACATTTGACTGGTACTGTACAACTTCTGCATCTTTCAATAAAGTTGACCTGCTATTCACCCTCCTCAGAACCAGGGAGGGGTGTGTTCATCTCTGTTTTAGATTTGTGGTGTTGTTGTTGTTGAATTTAGCTACTTCTGCCCTACTGAACAGTGACTGACCAGTCCCCTGTCTGTCTCCTCTCCTCCAGGGAGGGGGTGTTGGACTGGCGGCCCCCCAGGATGGCCAAAGTTCTTGTCAGTTCTTCTCAGATGGCCGGAGGAAGGTGGACTATGTTCTGGTGTTCTACCAACGCAAACAGATCTCTGTGAGGGGTGGCGACCGGCTGCACCATCTCTCTGCCCCTCCACACCCCCCTCATCGCCTCTCTGTCATCTCCAATGGTAGCTCCCCCCTCTCCGGTCCTGTGGGGGGTGTAGGGCAGGGGGGTTTGGGATGTGCAGCCGGGCAGCGGAGTGCGGGGGACGGGGAGGTGTGTGTGGACCTGGCGGTGGAGGTGGAATTAGAGGCGGACCCAGCTGAAGGAGAGATGGTGCTGATCAGGGAGGAGTTTGAGGCCAGGCTACTGGAGGCGGGGCTTGAGATGGAGAGAGACACCGAGGTGAGAGGCCAACCGGTCTGTGTGTGTTCTCTGTGTGTGTGTGTGCGCTCTGTGGTTGCTGGTCTGGTGTTATTTCTGGTGAAATGTATCATTATCGCTGCAGTTTAAAAAATAACAAAGTAATTAACAAATCAATTTGTAATATTTAACATTGCTCACCTAATGAAAAGTAAGGGGAATTTGACCCAAAATATATTTTCACTTGTATTTCTAATCCATCCACCATGCATGCGGTCTGGAAATATCGTCATTTAGTTTGCATCATAGTTAAAGAAACACCGTCTTTCAGAAAGTTGCATTGCCGTCACCATATGACTCTGTTCTTCCGCCCTGCTCTTCTAGCCCAGTGATTCTCAGAAAGCAGCAGACGTTAACTGACTCTACCTCTCGCTGTTTAACCGAGCAGCAGACGTTAACTGACTCTACCTCTCGCTGTTCTACCAAGCAGCAGACGTTAACTGACTCTACCTCTCGTGTTGTTCTACCAAGCAGCAGACGTTAACTGACTCTACCTCTCGTGTTGTTCTACCAAGCAGCAGACGTTAACTGACTCTACCTCTCGCTGTTCTACCAAGCAGCAGACGTTAACTGACTCTACCTCTCGTGTTGTTCAACCAAGCAGCAGACGTTAACTGACTCTACCTCTCGTGTTGTTCTACCAAGCAGCAGACGTTAACTGACTCTACCTCTCGTGTTGTTCAACCAAGCAGCAGACGTTAACTGACTCTACCTCTCATTGTTTAACCAAGCAGCAGACGTTAACTGACTCTACCTCTCGTGTTGTTCTACCAAGCAGCAGACGTTAACTGACTCTACCTCTCGCTGTTTAACCAAGCAGCAGACGTTAACTGACTCTACCTCTCGTGTTGTTCTACCAAGCAGCAGACGTTAACTGACTCTACCTCTCGTGTTGTTCTACCAAGCAGCAGACGTTAACTGACTCTACCTCTCGCTGTTCTACCAAGCAGCAGACGTTAACTGACTCTACCTCTCGTGTTGTTCTACCAAGCAGCAGACGTTAACTGACTCTACCTCTCGCTGTTTAACCAAGCAGCAGACGTTAACTGACTCTACCTCTCGTGTTGTTCTACCAAGCAGCTGACGTTAACTGACTCTACCTCTCGTGTTGTTCAACCAAGCAGCAGACGTTAACTGACTCTACCTCTCGTGTTGTTCTACCAAGCAGCAGACGTTAACTGACTCTACCTCTCGTGTTGTTCTACCAAGCAGCAGATGTTAACTGACTCTACCTCTCGTTGTTTAACCCAGCTGCAGACGTTAACTGACTCTACCTCTCGTGTTGTTCAACCAAGCAGCAGATGTTAACTGACTCTACCTCTCGTTGTTTAACCCAGCTGCAGACGTTAACTGACTCTACCTCTCGTGTTGTTCAACCAAGCAGCAGACGTTAACCGACTCTACCTCGTGTTGTTCTACCAAGCAGCAGACGTTAACTGACTCTACCTCTCGTTGTTTAACCCAGCTGCAGACGTTAACTGACTCTACCTCTCGTGTTGTTCAACCAAGCAGCAGATGTTAACTGACTCTACCTCTCGTTGTTCTACCAAGCAGCAGACGTTAACTGACTCTACCTCTCGTTGTTTAACCCAGCTGCAGACGTTAACTGACTCTACCTCTCGTGTTGTTCAACCAAGCAGCAGACGTTAACCGACTCTACCTCTCGTGTTGTTCTACCAAGCAGCAGACGTTAACTGACTCTACCTCTCGTGTTGTTCTACCAAGCAGCAGACGTTAACTGACTCTACCTCTCGTGTTGTTCTACCAAGCAGCAGACGTTAACTGACTCTACCTCTCGCTGTTCTACCAAGCAGCAGACGTTAACTGACTCTACCTCTCGTGTTGTTCAACCAAGCAGCAGACGTTAACTGACTCTACCTCTCGTGTTGTTCTACCAAGCAGCAGACGTTAACTGACTCTACCTCTCGTGTTGTTCAACCAAGCAGCAGACGTTAACTGACTCTACCTCTCATTGTTTAACCAAGCAGCAGACGTTAACTGACTCTACCTCTCGTGTTGTTCTACCAAGCAGCAGACGTTAACTGACTCTACCTCTCGCTGTTTAACCAAGCAGCAGACGTTAACTGACTCTACCTCTCGTGTTGTTCTACCAAGCAGCTGACGTTAACTGACTCTACCTCTCGTGTTGTTCAACCAAGCAGCAGACGTTAACTGACTCTACCTCTCGTGTTGTTCTACCAAGCAGCAGATGTTAACTGACTCTACCTCTCGTTGTTTAACCCAGCTGCAGACGTTAACTGACTCTACCTCTCGTGTTGTTCTACCAAGCAGCAGATGTTAACTGACTCTACCTCTCGTTGTTTAACCCAGCTGCAGACGTTAACTGACTCTACCTCTCGTGTTGTTCAACCAAGCAGCAGACGTTAACCGACTCTACCTCGTGTTGTTCTACCAAGCAGCAGACGTTAACTGACTCTACCTCTCGTGTTGTTCAACCAAGCAGCAGATGTTAACTGACTCTACCTCTCGTTGTTTAACCCAGCTGCAGACGTTAACTGACTCTACCTCTCGTGTTGTTCAACCAAGCAGCAGATGTTAACTGACTCTACCTCTCGTTGTTCTACCAAGCAGCAGACGTTAACTGACTCTACCTCTCGTTGTTTAACCCAGCTGCAGACGTTAACTGACTCTACCTCTCGTGTTGTTCAACCAAGCAGCAGACGTTAACCGACTCTACCTCTCGTGTTGTTCTACCAAGCAGCAGACGTTAACTGACTCTACCTCTCGTGTTGTTCTACCAAGCAGCAGACGTTAACTGACTCTACCTCTCGTGTTGTTCTACCAAGCAGCAGACGTTAACTGACTCTACCTCTCGTGTTGTTCTACCAAGCAGCAGATGTTAACTGACTCTACCTCTCGTGTTGTTCTACCAAGCAGCAGACGTTAACTGACTCTACCTCTCGTGTTCTACCAAGCAGCTGACGTTAACTGACTCTACCTCTCGCTGTTCTACCAAGCAGCTGACGTTAACTGACTCTACCTCTCGTGTTGTTCTACCAAGCAGCAGACGTTAACTGACTACCTCTCGCTGTTCTACCAAGCAGCAGACGTTAACTGACTCTACCTCTCGTTGTTCTACCAAGCAGCAGACGTTAACTGACTCTACCTCTCGTGTTGTTTAACCCAGCAGCAGATGTTAACTGACTCTACCTCTCGTGTTGTTCTACCAAGCAGCAGATGTTAACTGACTCTACCTCTCGTGTTGTTCTGCCAAGCAGCAGACATTAACTGACTCTACCTCTCGCGCTGTTCAACCCAAACGTGGGCGTGTAGTCCCAATGATCTTCTGTGACCAATGTTTACTAGAGCCCTGCACGGGCATGTATTTTAACCCCAATTCCTACCCATACCCGCAACGTTCAGGCCCCACATTACCCAGGCCCAGTTGCGCTGCCTGAAACCCAAAATGAGAAATTACTTATTCCCTTAGTAAAGCCATTAGTTGCTCCACTCTGTGTGTCACCCTCACTCTGCATGCGCTCTGCTGATGGTGGCTCTGTGTGGCTCACAGCGTTGTATGAGAACTTCAATTGCTTGGAATAGCCTTCATTTCTCAGAACAAGAATAGACCGACAAGTTTCAGAAGATAGTTCTTTGTTTCTGGACATTTTGAGCCTGTAGTCGAACCCACATGCTGATGCTCCAAATACTCAACTAGACGAAAGAAGGCCAGCTTTATTGCTTCTTTAATCAGAACAACAGTTTTCAGCTGTGCTAACATAATTGCAAAAGGGTTTTCTAATGATCAATTAGCCTTTTTAAAATGATACACTTGGATTAGCTAACACAACGTGCCATTGGAACACAGGAGTGATGGTTGCTGATAATGGGCCTCTGTAGATATTCCATATCTACATAGGCGTACATTTTGCTTTGTCATTGTGGTGTATTCTGTGTCGATCGCTGAGAAAAGGATACATCTATTTTTATATTCAGCTGTAGGAGCTGGGTTCTACAGTATGAACCCCTGCTGTCTCTGGCTCCACACCCACCCGGCCATCTAGATGTGTGAAAGTTAGTGTATAAGCTAATGATCCATCTATGACATTCCTTGTGTAAACTTAAATAGTGTATTACCATAAAACAAATTATATGTTCTCTATAGTTACTGGTATGTACTTGAAAATGTATCAATTGACCAATTCGACACAAAATATTGTCCAGTATTTGACCTTTATTTAATTAGGCAAGTCAGTTAAGAACAAATTCTTATTTTTAATGATGGCCCAGGAACAGTGGGTTAACTGCCTTGTTCAGGGGCAGAACGACAGGTTTTTACCTTGTATTTTTATATATATATATATATATATATATATATATATGTATGTATTTTATATATATGTATTATCATATAACACATTAGATCTGGTAAAATATATTTTAAAGTGTTTTCAAAATTATTAATATATATATATATATATATATATATATATATTAATAATTTTGAAAACACTTTAAAATATATTTTACCAGATCTAATGTGTTATATTCTCCTACATTCATTTCACATTTCCACAAAATTCAAAGTGTTTCCTTTCAAATGGTGTCAAGAGTATGCATGTCCTTGCTTCAGGGCCTGAGCTACAGGCAGTTAGATTTGGGTATGTCATTTTAGGTGAAAACAAAGGGTTCGATCCTTGAGGACTTATGACATGAAGGTCAGTCAATCCGGATAATTTCAAGAACTTTGAACATTCCTTCAAGTGCAGTCGTAAAAACCATCAAGCGCTATGATGAAACTGGCTCTCATGAGGACCACCACAGGAAAGGAAGACCGTGATTTACCTCCGCTACAGAGGATAAGTTCATTAGAGATACCAGCCTTAGAATTTGCAGCCCAAATAAATGCTTCAGAGTTCAAGTAACAGACACATCTCAACATCAACTGCTCAGAGGAGACTGTGTGAATCAGGCCTTCATGGTCGAATTACTGCAAAGAAACTACTAAAGGACACCAATAAGAAGAAGAGACTTTGCCAAGAAACATGAAATCTGTCCTTTTTTGTCCGAGTCCAAATTTGAGATTTTTGGTTCCAACCGCCGTGTCTTTGTGAGACGAAGAGTAGGTGAATGGAGGATCTCCACATGTGTGGTTCCTACCGTGACGCGTGGAGGAGGTGTGGGGGTGCTTTGCTGGTGACACTGTGATTTATTTTTTTGAATTCAAGACACACTTAACCAGCATGGCTACCACAGCATTCTGCAGCGATACGTCATCCCATGGGTTTGCACTTAGTCCGACTATCATTTGTTTTTCAACAGTACAATGACCCCAAACACACCTCCAGGCTGTGTAAGGGCTATTTGACCAAGAAGGAGAGTGATGGAGTGCTGCATCAGATGACCTGGCCTCCACAATCACCCGACCTCAACCCAATAGTGTGCAAAGCTGTCAAGGCAAAGGGTGGCTAATTTGAATCTAAAATATATTTTGATTTGTTTATCAATGTGTTATTTCATAGTTTTTATGTGTTCACTATTATTTTACAATGGATAAATAGTCAAGGAAAAACCCTTGAATGAGTAGGTGTGTCAACTGTTGACTGGTACTGTGTTTAAATTTAATACAGAATAGCTAAAAAATAAGTGAAACTTGAAAAATTCTCCAATGGATTTTGATAATTTGCTGTTAAAGTGGAGGACAGGTTCCTATTTCCCAGTTGCTCCAAAGCTCAGGTGGCCAAGTGTCGGCAACGGAGACGAGCTGTTGGTTCAGTCAAAGATGATCTATTATACTGCTCAGTCGCGACTCGCAAAGAGGAACAACTGTGTTTCTGATGAATTAACGACTCCATACTGGAGAGTGGTAACGTTTGAAATAAAACCCTGAAAAGACACTTAGACTGAGAAGTATTAGCCATGTCATCTCATAGAGGAAACACACTGCATTGAAAATATCAGAAGTTTACAACTTCAACCACAAATATATAATACTTTGACTAAAATGATGACTTGACTTAAATCATTGTGCAATATTATGGGTAAGCTATGGATATCATCTTTCCGCTGAAAATAATTGGATTTCCACTCTAGTGGGCGTTTTAAGTCAATTTAAATGGGGATTATACAACCTATATTTCTTGACAAACCTACTTGATCAAATAACTGATGGGGCAGGGTTGGGAGGTGGTCGGCGGGTTTGCAATCCTACCTGACTGTTGGTTCCCACCACCTGTCGTCCTCCTGGTATTACACTATGGTTCCTAGCTGTTGGTTACTATCCTCTGTCTTCCTCCTGGTATTAAACTATGGTTCCTACCTGTTGGTTGGTTACTATCCTCTGTCCTCCTCCTGGTATTAAACTATGGTTCCTACCTGTTGGTTGGTTACTGTCCTCTCCCCCAGGTCAGGGTCTACGGGCCCAGCTTCACGAGACTCCATGTCCCCTGGCAGGTCCTGAGCAGAGAGGCAGAGTTCCTCAAGATCAAAGTCCCCACTAAGAAGGTGAGACCTCTACCACTTTACAGCTGTGTGTGTGTGTGTGTGTGTGTATGTAATCCTATGCATGGATCCTCCCCTAACAAACAGGGGGTTAATCTCGGTGTTGCCCTGCACCTTTTAATTTTTTTTTTTTTTAACTCATTCGTTGTTGTTGCCTTGTTTTATAGTAGTTTATCGGTCTTTAATGTTGCATCAGATTGCCCATCTACAGTAGAGCCACATGAAGACACGGTGGGATTATTCTCCTACTTGGATTACATTTGCTGGTACCTGAAACATTATGTGAATCAAACACACTACAGCAGAGACTTGTCTTTTACAATGCAACAACTCACATTCGGGAAAATGGACCAAAGGGGACATACTTCATTGGAACGCCGACTGCGAGCCAGGTCTAATCGCCCAACATCAGTGCCCGACCTCACTAATACTGTTGTGGCTGGATGGAAGCAAGCCCCCACAGCAATGTTCCAACATCTAGTGGAAAGCCTTCCCAGAAGAGTGGAGCCTGTTATAGCAGCAATGTTCCTACATCTAGTGGAAAACCTTCCCAGAAGAGTGGAGGCTGTTATAGCAGCAATGTTCCAACATCTAGTGGAAAGCCTTCCCAGAAGAGTGGAGCCTGTTATAGCAGCAATGTTCCAACATCTAGTGGAAAGCCTTCCCAGAAGAGTGGAGGCTGTTATAGCAGCAAAGAGGGGACCTACTCCATATTAAATCCCATGATTTTGCAATGGGATTTTGGATGAGCAGGTGTCCACATACTTTTGGGCAAGTAGTGTATGTGGACACCTGCTCGTTGTACAGCTCATTCCAAAATGGCACTCCAGCCAAAGCTTAGCATTGCGCATGGTGATCTTAGGCTTGTGTGCGGCTGCTCAACCATGGAAACCGATTTCACGAAGATTCCGACTGACAGAAATTAAATGCATTACATTTTCTTTTCCCCCTCATCCATCTACATACGATACCCCATAATGACGAATCAAAAACAGGTTTTTAGAATTTTTTTGCACATAAAAAAAAGCTGAAATAACACACTTCCATACATTTTCAGACCCTATAGTAAGGGAATACCCCCTATAGTTAGTACTTTGTTGAAGCACCTTTGGCAGCGGTTACAGCCTGGAGTCTTCTTGGGTACAAGCTTGACTCTCCTGTATTTGGGGAGTTTCTCCCATTCCTCTCTTCAGATCAATCAAATGTATTTACATAGCTCTTCTTACATCAGCTGATGTCACAAAGTGCTGCACAGAAACCCAGCATAAATCCCCAAACAGCAGGCAATGCGGGTGTAGAAGCACGGTGGCTAGGATAAACTCCCTAGAATGGCCGAAACCTGGTTCCTCTCTAGGTTATGAGGTGGCCAGTCCTCTTCTGGCTGTGCAGGGTTGAGATTATAACTGAACACGGCCAAGATGTTCATAAATGACCAGCATGGTCCAATAATAATAATCACAGTGGTTGTAGGTCAGCACCTCAGGAGAAAATGTCAGTTGGCTTTTTATAGCCGATCATTCAGAGTATCTCTCCCGCTCCAACTGTCTCGAGAGAGTTGAAAACACCAGGTCTGGGACAGGTTCTCTCAAGCTTTGTCAGGCTGGATGGAGAGCGTCGCTGAACAGCTATAATCAGGTCTCTTCAGAAATGTTCGATCGGGTTCAAAACCGGTCTCAGGCTGGGCCACTCAAGGACAGTCGGAGACTCGTCCTGAAGCCACTCCTGAGTTGTCTTGGCTGTGTGCTTAGGGTCATTGTCCTGTTGGAAGGTGAACCTTTGCCCCAGTCAGGTCCTGAGCGCTCTGGTTTTCATCAAGGATCTCTGTACTTTGCTCCGTTCATCTTTGCCTTGATATTGACTCGTCTCCCAATCCCTGCTGCCAACAAATATCCCCTAAGCATGATGCTGCCACCACCATGCTTCACCGTAGGGATGGTTTCAGGTTACCTCCATTCAGGCCAAGGAGTAAAATCTTGGTTTCATCAGACCAGGGAATCTTGTTTCTCATGGTCTGAGAGTCTTTCTTTAGTTCCCTTCTGGCAAACTCCAAGGGGGTGTCATGTGCCTTTTTACTGAGTGGCTTCCGTCGGGCCACTCTACCATAAAGTCCTGGTTGGTGGAGTGTTGCAGAGATGGTTGTCCTTCTGGAAGGTTCTCCCATCTCCACAGAGGACCTGTCAGTGACAATTGATATTTTGGTCACCTCGCTGACCAAGGTCCTTCTAGGCCGGCCAGCCCTAGGAAGATTCTTGACATTATGGGTTATTCTGTGTAGATTGCTGAGTTACATTTATTTATTTAATCAATTTTGGAAAAAGGCTGTAACGTATCAAAATGTAGGAAAGTCAAGGGGTCTGAACTTTCTGAAGGAACTGTATATAGAGGTACTGCCACTGCTCCCGTTCCAGCTCCCCTGGTGTGGAGGTACTGTCACTGCTCCCGTTCCACCTCCCCTGGTGTGGAGGTACTGTGACTGCTCCCGTTCCACCTCCCCTGATGTGGAGGTACTGTCACTGCTCCCGTTCCACCTCCCCTGATGTGGAGGTACTGTCACTGCTCCCGTTCCACCTCCCCTGATGTGGAGGTACTGTCACTGCTCCCGTTCCACCTCCCCTGATGTGGAGGTACTGTCACTGCTCCCGTTCCACCTCCCCTGGTGTGGAGGTACTGTGACTGCTCCCGTTCCACCTCCCCTGGTGTGGAGGTACTGTCACTGCTCCCGTTCCACCTCCCTGGTGTGGAGGTACTGTCACTGCTCCCGTTCCACCTCCCCTGGTGTGGAGGTACTGTCACTGCTCCCGTTCCACCTCCCCTGGTGTGGAGGTACTGTCACTGCTCCCGTTCCACCTCCCCTGGTGTGGAGGTACTGTCACTGCTCCCGTTCCACCTCCCCTGGTGTGGAGGTACTGTCACTGCTCCCGTTCCACCTCCCCTGGTGTGGAGGTACTGTCACTGCTCCCGTTCCACCTCCCCTGCAAGTGTCTTCACTGACAGCTTCTACCTCCAAGCCATCAGACTGCTGAACAGCTTCTACCCCCAAGCCATCAGTCTGCTGAACAGCTTCTACCCCCAAGCCATCAGGCTGCTGAACAGCTTTTACCCCCAAGCCATCAGGCTGCTGAACAGCTTCTACCTCCAAGCCATCAGGCTGCTGAACAGCTTCTACCCCCAAGCCATCAGACTGCTGAACAGCTTCTACCCCCATGCAATCAGACTGCTGAACAGCTTCTACCCCCAAGCCATCAGACTGCTGAACAGCTTCTACCCCCAAGCCATCAGACTGCTGAACAGATTCTACCCCCAAGCCATCAGACTGCTGAACAGCTTCTACCCCCATGCCATCAGACTGCTGAACAGCTTCTACCCCAAGCCATCAGACTGCTGAACAGCTTCTACCCCCAAGCCATCAGACTGCTGAACAGCTTCTACCCCCAAGCCATCAGGCTGCTGAACAGCTTCTACCCCCAAGCCATCAGGCTGCTGAACAGCTTCTACCTCCAAGCCATCAGGCTGCTGAACAGCTTCTACCTCCAAGCCATCAGACTGCTGAACAGCTTCTACCCCCAAGCCATCAGACTGCTGAACAGCTTCTACCCCCAAGCCATCAGACTGCTGAACAATTAATCAAATGACCACTGGACTATTTACATTGACCCCCCCCCCCTCCATTTGTTTTTACACTGCTGCTACTCACTGTTTATTATCACTTTACCCCTACCTACAAATGACCTCAACTAACCTGTACCCCTGCACACTGACTCGGTACCGGTACCCCCTGTATATAGCCTCGCTATTGTTATTTTATTGTTACTTTTTATTATTGTTTACATTCGTTTTATTTGGAAATATTTTCTTAACTCTTCTTGAACTGCACTGTTTTGTTAATCAAATGTATTTATAAAGCCCTTTTTACGTCAGCCGATGTCACAAAGTGCTGTACAGAAACCCAGCCTAAAACCCTGATGTTAATGGGGCCTGTAAGGGCTTGTCAGTGAGCTTTTCACGGTAAGGTCTACGCTTGTTGTATTCGGCGCATGTGACCAAGTCTGATTTGGAACAGAGTGAATGGAAACACATGGAAGCCATGTCTGATGTATTTAATACCATTCTGCTTCAGCCATTACCATGAGCCCGTCCTCCCTAATTAAGGTGGCACCAACCTGCTGTGATTCTGTCCTACTTCTTGACCTGCTGGTTAGGGAAAAACAAGGTCAAACAGAAAAATAGGTTGGGCAAGATAGTCAGAACTTGTGGAGAAATCATGTCATCCCTCTACCTGGGCAGAGCCCTCTATCCCTCTACCTGGGCAGAGCCCTCTACCTGGGCAGAGCCCTCTACCTGGGCAGAGCCCTCTACCTGGGCAGAGCCCTCTACCTGGGCAGAGCCCTCTATCCCTCTACCTGGGCAGAGCCCTCTATCCCTCTACCTGGGCAGAGCCCTCTATCCCTCTACCTGGGCAGAGCCCTCTACCTGGGCAGAGCCCTCTACCTGGGCAGAGCCCTCTACCTGAGGAGAGCCCTCTACCTGGGCAGAGCCCTCTACCTGGGCAGAGCCCTCTACCTGGGCAGAGCCCTCTACCTGGGCAGAGCCCTCTACCTGAGGAGAGCCCTCTACCTGGGCAGAGCCCTCTACCTGGGCAGAGCCCTCTACCTGAGGAGAGCCCTCTACCTGGGCAGAGCCCTCTACCTGGGCAGAGCCCTCTACCTGGGCAGATCCCTCTACCTGGGCAGAGCCCTCTACCTGGGCAGAGCCCTCTACCTGGGCAGAGCCCTCTACCTGGGCAGAGCCCTCTACCTGGGCAGAGCCCTCTACCTGGGCAGAGCCCTCTCCCTGGGCAGAGCCCTCTATCCCTCTACCTGGGCAGAGCCCTCTACCTGGGCAGAGCCCTCTACCTGGGCAGAGCCCTCTCCCTGGGCAGAGCCCTCTATCCCTCTACCTGGGCAGAGCCCTCTACCTGGGCAGAGCCCTCTACCTGGGCAGAGCCCTCTATCCCTCTACCTGGGCAGTCTGTTTTGACTTTACATGCAGTCTTTTTTGACTTTTTTCTAAATATCCTTTACTATTTGCTGTTTTTATTTTGTTTTAATGACTACTGCACAATGAGTGGCCTCTGAGGACATGACATTTTTCTGAATCCCCAGCCCCTGCTGCAGTGGGAGGGAGACCCTGTATATGAGCCACAGCAGGTGCCTCTATTAATCTGTCTGTGTTGGTCTGTCTAGAGCTATGATCTGAAGCAGGAGAATGGGTTCAGTGCCAGCCTCAGTGAGTTCTGGAGGAAGGTGAACCAGCCGTTCCAACCCAACATCCCCCAGCTAGGCCACAGCACCACCAAGCAGCTCTCACACTGCTTCTCCAGGGACAAACTACACTTGTAAGATGCGCACACACACATCCTCACACACACTCTGACAACAGCTGGTCTGTATATGGAGTCACCATCTGAGTTTCCCTGAGTTGACACCTGTACTTTGTTCTCTACAGATTTAACATCACCTCTAAAGACACATTCTTTGACAACGCAACACGCAGTCGAATAGTGAGTCTGTCATTCAGGATGTTTCTCTGTGTTATATGACTGTCAAGAATCAATGGGAATATGGTTTCGGCTCTCTCTCTGACACAGTATTCTGTGTGACCTAACCCCCTCAGGTGTACGAGATCCTGAGACGCACCGCCTGCACACGCACCAGCCAGTCCATGGGTGAGTGACCTCTAACCCCTGATTTGCCCAAAGTTGCCTACTTTTTGAGGTCATTGACCTTCTCCATGGTTACTCAGTACAGGTCCAGACAGGGGTACAGTGAGTGATTGGTGTTCTCCATGGTTCCATCTCCATGGTTCCTCAGTGCAGGTCCAGACAGGGGTACAGTGAGTGATTGGTGTTCTCCATGGTTCCTCAGTACAGGTCGATACAGGGGTACAGTGAGTGATTGGTGTTCTCCATGGTTCCATCTCCATGGTTCCTCAGTACAGGTCCAGACAAGGGTACAGTGAGTGATTGGTGTTCTCCATGGTTCCTCAGTACAGGTCCAGACAGGGGTACAGTGAGTGATTGGTGTTCTCCATGGTTCCATCTCTATGGTTCCTCAGTACAGGTCGATACAGGGGTACAGTGAGTGATTGGTGTTCTCCATGGTTCCATCTCCATGGTTCCTCAGTACAGGTCCAGACAAGGGTACAGTGAGTGATTGGTGTTCTCCATGGTTCCTCAGTACAGGTCCAGACAGGGGTACAGTGAGTGATTGGTGTTCTCCATGGTTCCTTGGTACAGGTCCAGACAGGGGTACAGTGAGTGATTGGTGTTCTCCATGGTTCCTTGGTACAGGTCCAGACATTGGTACAGTGAATGATTGGTGTTCTCCATGGTTCCTCAGTACAGGTCGATACAGGGGTACAGTGAGTGATTGGTGTTCTCCATGGTTCCTTGGTACAGGTCCAGACATTGGTACAGTGAGTGATTGGTGTTCTCCATGGTTCCATCTCCATGGTAGGGTCCTGTGTGGCTCAGTCGGTAGAGCATGGCGCTTGCAACGCCAAGCGTCGTGGGTTCGATTCCCACTGGGACCACCCATATGTAAAAGTAGTGGCCCCAGCCGACTTGTAAGTCGCTTTGGACAAAAGCGTCTGCTAAATGGGATATATTATTATATTATGGTTCCTCAGTACAGGTCCAGACAAGGGTACAGTGAGTGATTGGTGTTCTCCATGGTTCCATCTCCATGGTTCCTCAGTACAGGTCCAGACAAGGGTACAGTGAGTGATTGGTGTTCTCCATGGTTCCTTGGTACAGGTCCAGACAGGGGTACAGTGAGTGATTGGTGTTCTCCATGGTTCCTCAGTACAGGTCCAGACAGGGGTACAGTGAGTGATTGGTGTTCTCCATGGTTCCATCTCTATGGTTCCTCAGTACAGGTCCACACAGGGGTACAGTGAGTGATTGGTGTTCTCCATGGTTCCATCTCTATGGTTCCTCAGTACAGGTCCACACAGGGGTACAGTGAGTGATTGGTGTTCTCCATGGTTCCATCTCTATGGTTCCTCAGTACAGGTCCACACAGGGGTACAGTGAGTGATTGGTGTTCTCCATGGTTCCATCTCTATGGTTCCTCAGTACAGGTCCACACAGGGGTACAGTGAGTGATTGGTGTTCTCCATGGTTCCTCAGTACAGGTCGATACAGGGGTACAGTGAGTGATTGGTGTTCTCCATGGTTCCATCTCCATGGTTCCTCAGTACAGGTCCAGACAAGGGTACAGTGAGTGATTGGTGTTCTCCATGGTTCCTCAGTACAGGTCCAGACAGGGGTACAGTGAGTGATTGGTGTTCTCCATGGTTCCTTGGTACAGGTCCAGACATTGGTACAGTGAATGATTGGTGTTCTCCATGGTTCCTCAGTACAGGTCGATACAGGGGTACAGTGAGTGATTGGTGTTCTCCATGGTTCCTCAGTACAGGTCCAGACAGGGGTACAGTGAGTGATTGGTGTTCTCCATGGTTCCTTGGTACAGGTCCAGACATTGGTACAGTGAGTGATTGGTGTTCTCCATGGTTCCATCTCCATGGTTCCTCAGTACAGGTCCAGACAAGGGTACAGTGAGTGATTGGTGTTCTCCATGGTTCCATCTCCATGGTTCCTCAGTACAGGTCCAGACAAGGGTACAGTGAGTGATTGGTGTTCTCCATGGTTCCATCTCCATGGTTCCTCAGTACAGGTCCAGACAAGGGTACAGTGAGTGATTGGTGTTCTCCATGGTTCCATCTCCATGGTTCATCAGTACAGGTCCAGACAAGGGTACAGTGAGTGATTGGTGTTCTCCATGGTTCCTCAGTACAGGTCGATACAGGGGTACAGTGAGTGATTGGTGTTCTCCATGGTTCCTTGGTACAGGTCCAGACATTGGTACAGTGAATGATTGGTGTTCTCCATGGTTCCTTCTCCATGGTTCCTCAGTACAGGTCCAGACAGGGGTACAGTAAGTGATTGGTGTTCTCCATGGTTCCTTGGTACAGGTCCAGACATTGGTACAGTGAGTGATTGGTGTTCTCCATGGTTCCATCTCCATGGTTCCTCAGTACAGGTCCACACAGGGGTACAGTGAGTGATTGGTGTTCTCCATGGTTCCTTGGTACAGGTCCAGACAGGGGTACAGTGAGTGATTGGTGTTCTCCATGGTTCCATCTCCATGGTTCCTCAGTACAGGTTGATACAGGGGTACAGTGAATGATTGGTGTTCTCCATGGTTCCATCTCCATGGTTCCTCAGTGCAGGTCCAGACAGGGGTACAGTGAGTGATTGGTGTTCTCCATGGTTCCTCAGTACAGGTCCAGACAGGGGTACAGTGAATGATTGGTGTTCTCCATGGTTCCATCTCCATGGTTCCTCAGTACAGGTCCAGACAGGGGTACAGTGAATGATTGGTGTTCTCCATGGTTCCTCAGTGCAGGTCGATACAGGGGTACAGTGAGTGATTGGTGTTCTCCATGGTTCCTCAGTACAGGTCGATACAGGGGTACAGTGAGTGATTGGTGTTCTCCATGGTTCCATCTCCATGGTTCCTCAGTACAGGTCCAGACAAGGGTACAGTGAGTGATTGGTGTTCTCCATGGTTCCATCTCCATGGTTCCTCATTACAGGTCCAGACAAGGGTACAGTGAGTGATTGGTGTTCTCCATGGTTCCATCTCCATGGTTCCTCAGTGCAGGTCCAGACAAGGGTACAGTGAGTGATTGGTGTTCTCCATGGTTCCTTGGTACAGGTCCAGACAGGGGTACAGTGAGTGATTGGTGTTCTCCATGGTTCCTCAGTACAGGTCCAGACAGGGGTACAGTGAGTGATTGGTGTTCTCCATGGTTCCTTGGTACAGGTCCAGACATTGGTACAGTGAATGATTGGTGTTCTCCATGGTTCCATCTCCATGGTTCCTCAGTACAGGTCCAGACAGGGGTACAGTGAGTGATTGGTGTTCTCCATGGTTCCATTTCCATGGTTCCTCAGTACAGGTCCAGACAAGGGTACAGTGAGTGATTGGTGTTCTCCATGGTTCCATCTCCATGCTTCCTCAGTACAGGTCCAGACAAGGGTACAGTGAGTGATTGGTGTTCTCCATGGTTCCATCTCCATGGTTCCTCAGTACAGGTCCAGACAAGGGTACAGTGAGTGATTGGTGTTCTCCATGGTTCCTCAGTACAGGTCCAGACAGGGGTACAGTGAGTGATTGGTGTTCTCCATGGTTCCTTGGTACAGGTCCAGACATTGGTACAGTGAATGATTGGTGTTCTCCATGGTTCCATCTCCATGGTTCCTCAGTACAGGTCCAGACAGGGGTACAGTGAGTGATTGGTGTTCTCCATGGTTCCTCAGTACAGGTCGATACAGGGGTACAGTGAGTGATTGGTGTTCTCCATGGTTCCATCTCCATGGTTCCTCAGTGCAGGTCGATACAGGGGTACAGTGAGTGATTGGTGTTCTCCATGGTTCCTCAGTACAGGTCCAGACAGGGGTACAGTGAGTGATTGGTGTTCTCCATGGTTCCATTTCCATGGTTCCTCAGTACAGGTCCAGACAAGGGTACAGTGAATGATTGGTGTTCTCCATGGTTCCATCTCCATGGTTCCTTGGTACAGGTCCAGACATTGGTACAGTGAGTGATTGGTGTTCTCCACCATACCCTGTCCAATAAATGACACCATACCCTGTCCAATAAATGACACGCTACCCTGTCCAATAAATGACACGCTACCCTGTCCAATAAATGACACGCTACCCTGTCCAATAAATGACACGCTACCCTGTCCAATAAATGACACGCTACCCTGTCCAATAAATGACACGCTACCCTGTCCAATAAATGACACGCTACCCTGTCCAATAAATGACACGCTACCCTGTCCAATAAATGACACGCTACCCTGTCCAATAAATGACACGCTACCCTGTCCAATAAATGACACGCTACCCTGTCCAATAAATGACACGCTACCCTGTCCAATAAATGACACGCTACCCTGTCCAATAAATAACACGCTACCCTGTCCAATAAATAACACGCTACCCTGTCCAATAAATAACACGCTACCCTGTCCAATAAATAACACGCTACCCTGTCCAATAAATAACACGCTACCCTGTCCAATAAATAACACGCTACCCTGTCCAATAAATAACACGCTACCCTCCCCTGTTAATTAAATAACCGCACTACCCTCCCCTGTTAATTAAATGACACGCTACCCTGTCCAATAAATAACACGCTACCCTCCCCTGTCCAATAAATGACACGCTACCCTGTCCAATAAATGACACGCTACCCTGTCCAATAAATAACACGACACGCTACCCTGTCCAATAAATGACACGCTACCCTGTCCAATAAATAACACGCTACCCTCCCCTGTCCAATAAATGACACGCTACCCTGTCCAATAAATAACACGCTACCCTGTCCAATAAATAACACGCTACCCTGTCCAATAAATAACACGCTACCCTGTCCAATAAATAACACGCTACCCTGTCCAATAAATAACACGCTACCCTGTCCAATAAATAACACGCTACCCTGTCCAATAAATAACACGCTACCCTCCCCTGTTAATTAAATAACCGCACTACCCTCCCCTGTCCAATAAATGACACGCTACCCTGTCCAATAAATAACACGCTACCCTCCCCTGTCCAATAAATGACACGCTACCCTCCCCTGTCCAATAAATGACACGCTACCCTCCCCTGTCCAATAAATGACACGCTACCCTGTCCAATAAATGACACGCTACCCTGTCCAATAAATGACACGCTACCCTGTCCAATAAATGACACGCTACCCTGTCCAATAAATGACACGCTACCCTGTCCAATAAATGACACGCTACCCTGTCCAATAAATGACACGCTACCCTCCCCTGTCCAATAAATGACACGCTACCTTCCTCCCAAAGCAAAATGTCGATCTGTCCTTATCAGCATTAGTTTTCAATTGTTTTCTACATGTAAAACTAGATGGCTAGCTAGATGAATAGAATTCCCGTATTGCCAGCTGATAATTATACAGTAAAACGTTAACTACATAATGTTGTTCCGTCTGTATTGGTAAAAGGACATGTTAATGCAGGAACGTAGCACAGAGCTTCTCAAATTGACCGTTTTATGCACGGTATTATACATATTAGGACACACCCTCTGTTTCGCTCTCTCTTCGCCTGAGCCTCTCCTCCTCTCTTCCCAGTTCCCTTTATTGTCCTCTCATCCTCTCTTCCCAGTTCCTTGTATCATCCTCTCATCCTCTCTTCCCAGTTCCCTTTATCGTCCTCTCATCCTCTCTTCCCAGTTCCCTTTATTGTCCTCTCCTCCTCTCTTCCCAGTTCCCTTTATTGTCCTCTCCTCCTCTCTTCCCAGTTCCTTGTATTGTCCTCTCCTCCTCTCTTCCCAGTTCCCTTTATTGTCCTCTCCTCTTCTCTTCCCAGTTCCCTTTATTGTCCTCTCATCCTCTCTTCCCAGTTCCCTTTATTGTCCTCTCCTCCTCTCTTCCCAGTTCCTTGTATCGTCCTCTCATCCTCTCTTCCCAGTTCCCTTTATTGTCCTCTCCTCCTCTCTTCCCAGTTCCCTTTATCGTCCTCTCCTCCTCTCTTCCCAGTTCCCTTTATTGTCCTCTCCTCCTCTCTTCCCAGTTCCCTTTATCGTCCTCTCCTCCTCTCTTCCCAGTTCCCTTTATTGTCCTCTCCTCCTCTCTTCCCAGTTCCCTTTATTGTCCTCTCCTCCTCTCTTCCCAGTTCCCTTTATTGTCCTCTCCTCCTCTCTTCCCAGTTCCCTTTATTGTCCTCTCATCCTCTCTTCCCAGTTCCCTTTATTGTCCTCTCCTCCTCTCTTCCCAGTTCCTTGTATCGTCCTCTCATCCTCTCTTCCCAGTTCCCTTTATTGTCCTCTCCTCCTCTCTTCCCAGTTCCCTTTATCGTCCTCTCCTCCTCTCTTCCCAGTTCCCTTTATTGTCCTCTCCTCCTCTCTTCCCAGTTCCCTTTATCGTCCTCTCCTCCTCTCTTCCCAGTTCCCTTTATTGTCCTCTCCTCCTCTCTTCCCAGTTCCCTTTATTGTCCTCTCCTCCTCTCTTCCCAGTTCCTTGTATTGTCCTCTCCTCCTCTCTTCCCAGTTCCCTTTATTGTCCTCTCATCCTCTCTTCCCAGTTCCCTTTATTGTCCTCTCCTCCTCTCTTCCCAGTTCCCTTTATTGTCCTCTCCTCCTCTCTTCCCAGTTCCCTTTATCGTCCTCTCCTCCTCTCTTCCCAGTTCCTTGTATTGTCCTCTCCTCCTCTCTTCCCAGTTCCCTTTATCGTCCTCTCCTCCTCTCTTCCCAGTTCCTTGTATTGTCCTCTCCTCCTCTCTTCCCAGTTCCCTTTATTGTCCTCTCCTCCTCTCTTCCCAGTTCCCTTTATCGTCCTCTCCTCCTCTCTTCCCAGTTCCCTTTATTGTCCTCTCCTCCTCTCTTCCCAGTTCCCTTTATTGTCCTCTCCTCCTCTCTTCCCAGTTCCTTGTATTGTCCTCTCCTCCTCTCTTCCCAGTTCCCTTTATTGTCCTCTCATCCTCTCTTCCCAGTTCCCTTTATTGTCCTCTCCTCCTCTCTTCCCAGTTCCCTTTATTGTCCTCTCCTCCTCTCTTCCCAGTTCCCTTTATCGTCCTCTCCTCCTCTCTTCCCAGTTCCTTGTATTGTCCTCTCCTCCTCTCTTCCCAGTTCCCTTTATCGTCCTCTCCTCCTCTCTTCCCAGTTCCTTGTATTGTCCTCTCCTCCTCTCTTCCCAGTTCCCTTTATCGTCCTCTCCTCCTCTCTTCCCAGTTCCCTTTATTGTCCTCTCCTCCTCTCTTCCCAGTTCCTTGTATTGTCCTCTCCTCCTCTCTTCCCAGTTCCCTTTATTGTCCTCTCCTCCTCTCTTCCCAGTTCCCTTTATTGTCCTCTCATCCTCTCTTCCCAGTTCCTTGTATTGTCCTCTCCTCCTCTCTTCCCAGTTCCCTTTATTGTCCTCTCCTCCTCTCTTCCCAGTTCCTTGTATTGTCCTCTCCTCCTCTCTTCCCAGTTCCCTTTATTGTCCTCTCATCCTCTCTTCCCAGTTCCCTTTATTGTCCTCTCCTCCTCTCTTCCCAGTTCCCTTTATTGTCCTCTCCTCCTCTCTTCCCAGTTCCCTTTATCGTCCTCTCCTCCTCTCTTCCCAGTTCCCTTTATCGTCCTCTCCTCCTCTCTTCCCAGTTCCTTGTATTGTCCTCTCCTCCTCTCTTCCCAGTTCCTTGTATTGTCCTCTCCTCCTCTCTTCCCAGTTCCCTTTATTGTCCTCTCCTCCTCTCTTCCCAGTTCCCTTTATTGTCCTCTCCTCCTCTCTTCCCAGTTCCCTTTATTGTCCTCTCCTCCTCTCTTCCCAGTTCCCTTTATCGTCCTCTCCTCCTCTCTTCCCAGTTCCTTGTATTGTCCTCTCATCCTCTCTTCCCAGTTCCTTGTATTGTCCTCTCCTCCTCTCTTCCCAGTTCCCTTTATTGTCCTCTCCTCCTCTCTTCCCAGTTCCCTTTATTGTCCTCTCCTCCTCTCTTCCCAGTTCCCTTTATTGTCCTCTCCTCCTCTCTTCCCAGTTCCCTTTATTGTCCTCTCCTCCTCTCTTCCCAGTTCCTTGTATTGTCCTCTCCTCCTCTCTTCCCAGTTCCCTTTATTGTCCTCTCCTCCTCTCTTCCCAGTTCCCTTTATTGTCCTCTCCTCCTCTCTTCCCAGTTCCCTTTATTGTCCTCTCCTCCTCTCTTCCCAGTTCCCTTTATTGTCCTCTCCTCCTCTCTTCCCAGTTCCTTTATTGTCCTCTCCTCCTCTCTTCCCAGTTCCCTTTATTGTCCTCTCCTCCTCTCTTCCCAGTTCCCTTTATTGTCCTCTCATCCTCTCTTCCCAGTTCCTTGTATTGTCCTCTCCTCCTCTCTTCCCAGTTCCCTTTATTGTCCTCTCCTCCTCTCTTCCCAGTTCCCTTTATTGTCCTCTCCTCCTCTCTTCCCAGTTCCCTTTATTGTCCTCTCATCCTCTCTTCCCAGTTCCCTTTATCGTCCTCTCCTCCTCTCTTCCCAGTTCCTTGTATTGTCCTCTCCTCCTCTCTTCCCAGTTCCTTGTATTGTCCTCTCCTCCTCTCTTCCCAGTTCCCTTTATTGTCCTCTCATCCTCTCTTCCCAGTTCCTTGTATTGTCCTCTCATCCTCTCTTCCCAGTTCCCTTTATTGTCCTCTCATCCTCTCTTCCCAGTTCCTTGTATTGTCCTCTCCTCCTCTCTTCCCAGTTCCCTTTATTGTCCTCTCCTCCTCTCTTCCCAGTTCCTTGTATTGTCCTCTCCTCCTCTCTTCCCAGTTCCCTTTATTGTCCTCTCCTCCTCTCTTCCCAGTTCCTTTATTGTCCTCTCCTCCTCTCTTCCCAGTTCCCTTTATCGTCCTCTCCTCCTCTCTTCCCAGTTCCCTTTATTGTCCTCTCCTCCTCTCTTCCCAGTTCCTTGTATTGTCCTCTCCTCCTCTCTTCCCAGTTCCCTTTATCGTCCTCTCCTCCTCTCTTCCCAGTTCCCTTTATTGTCCTCTCCTCCTCTCTTCCCAGTTCCCTTTATTGTCCTCTCATCCTCTCTTCCCAGTTCCCTTTATTGTCCTCTCATCCTCTCTTCCCAGTTCCCTTTATTGTCCTCTCATCCTCTCTTCCCAGTTCCTTGTATTGTCCTCTCCTCCTCTCTTCCCAGTTCCCTTTATTGTCCTCTCCTCCTCTCTTCCCAGTTCCCTTTATTGTCCTCTCATCCTCTCTTCCCAGTTCCTTGTATTGTCCTCTCATCCTCTCTTCCCAGTTCCCTTTATCGTCCTCTCATCCTCTCTTCCCAGTTCCTTGTATTGTCCTCTCATCCTCTCTTCCCAGTTCCCTTTATTGTCCTCTCCTCCTCTCTTCCCAGTTCCTTGTATTGTCCTCTCATCCTCTCTTCCCAGTTCCCTTTATTGTCCTCTCCTCCTCTCTTCCCAGTTCCCTTTATCGTCCTCTCATCCTCTCTTCCCAGTTCCTTGTATTGTCCTCTCATCCTCTCTTCCCAGTTCCTTGTATTGTCCTCTCATCCTCTCTTCCCAGTTCCCTTTATTGTCCTCTCCTCCTCTCTTCCCAGTTCCCTTTATTGTCCTCTCCTCCTCTCTTCCCAGTTTCCTTTATTGTCCTCTCCTCCTCTCTTCCCAGTTCCCTTTATTGTCCTCTACTCCTCTCTTCCCAGTTCCCTTTATTGTCCTCTCCTCCTCTCTTCCCAGTTCCCTTTATCGTCCTCTCCTGAAGTGTGTTGTGGGGTCAGGCTGAGATTGAAGCAGAGGCATGTGGGAGTTGTGGTCCCTGTAGCTGTGCTGTGATTGGCTCGTTGGTGAAGCTAACCACTGTGATGTTTCTGGCTTCGTAGAGGTCTTGATAATTAGTTCATGAGGTAATGAATCAATCAGTTAAAGCTGTTCCCACTGAGCCCACTGAGCTTCCCACTGTTCCTGCCCTCTCATCTCCTTCCCTGTCTTCTCCTGCCCGCTCCTCTCATCTCCTTCCCTGTCTTCTCCTGCCCGCTCCTCTCATCTCCTTCCCTGTCTTCTCCTGCCCGCTCCTCTCATCTCCTTCTCTGTCTTCTCCTGCCCTGTCCTCTCCTGCCCTCTCCTGCCCTGTCCTCTCCTCTCCTGCTCTCTCCTGCCCTGTCCTCTCCTGCCCTCTCCTCTCCTGCCCTCTCCTGCCCTGTCCTCTCCTGCCCTCTCCTCTCCTGCCCTCTCCTGCCCTGTCTTCTCCTGCCCGCTCCTCTCATCTCCTTCTCTGTCTTCTCCTGCCCTGTCCTCTCCTGCCCTCTCCTGCCCTGTCCTCTCCTCTCCTGCCCTCTCCTGCCCTGTCCTCTCCTGCTCTCTCCTGCCCTGTCCTCTCCTGCCCTCTCCTCTCCTGCCCTCTCCTGCCCTGTCCTCTCCTCTCCTGCCCTCTCCTGCCCTGTCCTCTCCTGCTCTCTCCTGCCCTGTCCTCTCCTGCCCTCTCCTCTCCTGCCCTCTCCCGCCCTGTCTTCTCCTGCCCGCTCCTCTCATCTCCTTCTCTGTCTTCTCCTGCCCTCTCCTCTCCTGCCCTCTCCTCTCCTGCCCTCTCCTGCCCTGTCCTCTCCTGCCCGCTCCTCTCATCTCCTTCCCTGTCCACTCCTGCCCTCTCCTTTCCTGCCCTGTTCACTCCTGCCCTCTCCTTTCCTGCCCTGTCCTCTCCTGCCCGCTCCTCATCTCCTTCCTTGTCCACTCCTGCCCTGTCCTCTCCTGCCCTGTCCACTCCTGTCCTCTCCTTTCCTGCCCTGTCCTCTCCTTCCCTCTCCTGCCCTCTCCTCTATTGCCCTGCCCTCTCCTCTCTTGCCCTCTCCTCTATTGCCCTGCCCTATTCTCTCCTCTCCTCTCTTGCCCTCTCCTATTGCCCTGCCCTATTCTCTCCTCTCATCTCCTTCCCTGTCCTCTCCTGCCCTCTCCTCTCCTGCCCTGTCCACTCCTGCCCTCTCCTCTCCTGCCCTCTCCTCTCCTGCCCTCTCCTCTCCTGCCCTCTCCTCTCCTGCCCTCTCCTCTATTGCCCTGCCCTATTCTCTCCTCTCTTGCCCCCACCCAGCCACTTCTCTCCTCTCTGAATGGGAAAGCTGATACAGATCACTGAAGCATCTCTCACTAATATTAGATGAGTTTGTTGATACATTGAGTAACCGACACCTCTTTCTCTCTCAGGCATCACCACATTAATAGCTAAAGGTGTCTATGATTCAGCCTTCCCTCTCCATGATGTAAGTTCCTGTCCTTCCAGCTGCACATACAGTATACATGATGTTACTGTTAACCTCGTGATAATGTTGCTATTGATAACGCAAACTGTAAAACACTGAGCTTTCTATTTGTGATGTGATTGGTCTGTCTGACTCCTCCCCTCTCTGCAGGGGGATTATAAGGTCGTGGGTCACTCAGAGAGGAATGACAGACAGGTAACTATTGCTCTACTTTACTATACTATAATATACTGTTGTTACAACCTGGCTCAAGATTGTAACAAACAATGGGAAACCACACACTGAATGAAGGAATAACAAAATCAATTTATTTCATAAACACTCACAACAATAATCAGATGAGGCATGACAGTCAGTAAATTAGGTGTCAACTGCCAAAACCACAACGAAACGACCAAAGGTATGCATGGAGAGAGGAATCTCTTGCTGAATGGGGAAACGGTGGCTTTATGCCACAGCTGAACTGTCACAGGTGTACCCTATCAGCCATGACGACCCTCCCAGCTCCGCCCACCTCTCCTACTCCGCCCACCAATCTCCTGCAGGACGTAAGCACAGCAAAACACTGTATTCTACTACAGTGCTTCCCAAACTGGGAGTTGGGACTCACTTGTGGGTCCAGGTGGGTCACAGGATTTAGCTTTAAAACTGTAACATTTTCTCTCTGCTGCCAAGATATGTTTTTTTTTTCTCACACTCAACCCTTACGTTGGGTCACGATAAGAAACCTCAATTGGTGGGCCATGAAGTAAAAACGTTTGGGAAATCCTGATGACTCTACTCTACTCTGATGTCTGGACTGGACTCTACTCTGATGTCTGGACTCTACTCTACTCTGATGTCTGGACTGGACTCTACTCTGATGTCTGGACTGGACTCTACTCTGATGTCTGGACTGTACTCTACTCTGATGTCTGGACTGGACTCTACTCTACTCTGATGTCTGGACTGGACTCTACTCTGATGTCTGGACTGGACTCTACTCTACTCTGATGTCTGGACTGGACTCTACTCTACTCTGATGTCTGGACTGTACTCTACTCTGATGTCTGGACTGGACTCTACTCTGATGTCTGGACTGGACTCTACTCTGATGTCTGGACTGGACTCTACTCTGATGTCTGGACTGGACTCTACTCTGATGTCTGGACTGGACTCTACTCTGATGTCTGGACTGGACTCTACTCTGATGTCTGGACTGTACTCTACTCTGATGTCTGGACTCTACTCTGATGTCTGGACTGGACTCTACTCTACTCTGATGTCTGGACTGTACTCTACTCTGATGTCTGGACTCTACTCTGATGTCTGGACTGTACTCTACTCTGATGTCTGGACTCTACTCTGATGTCTGGACTGGACTCTACTCTACTCTGATGTCTGGACTGGACTCTGATGTCTGGACTGGACTCTACTCTGATGTCTGGACTGGACTCTACTCTGACTGTACTCTACTCTACTCTGATGTCTGGACTGTACTCTACTCTACTCTGATGTCTGGACTGGACTCTACTCTGATGTCTGGACTGGACTCTACTCTGATGACTGGACTCTACTCTGATGTCTGGACTGGACTCTACTCTGATGTCTGGACTGGACTCTACTCTGATGTCTGGACTGTACTCTACTCTGATGTCTGGACTGTACTCTACTCTGATGTCTGGACTGTACTCGGATGTCTGGACTGGACTCTACTTGGATGTCTGCACTGTACTCTACTCTGATGTCTGGACTGGACTCTACTCTGATGACTGTACTCTACTCTACTCTGATGACTGTACTCTACTCTGATGTCTGGACTGTACTCTACTCTGATGTCTGGACTGTACTCTACTCTGATGTCTGGACTGTACTCTACTCTGATGTCTGGACTGTACTCTACTCTGATGACTGTACTCTACTCTGTCTGTACTGTACTCTACTCTGATGACTGTACTCTACTCTGTCTGTACTGTACTCTACTCTGTCTGTACTGTACTCTGTCTGTCTGTACTGTACTCGGATGTCTGTACTGAACTCTACTCTGTCTGTACTGTACTCTACTCTGTCTGTACTGAACTCTACTCTGTCTGTACTGAACTCTACTCTGTCTGTACTGTACTCTACTCTGTCTGTACTGTACTCTACTCTGTCTGTACTGAACTCTACTCTGTCTGTACTGTACTCGGATGTCTGTACTGAACTCTACTCTGTCTGTACTGAACTCTACTCTGTCTGTACTGTACTCGGATGTCTGTACTGAACTCTACTCTGTCTGTACTGAACTCTACTCTGTCTGTACTCTACTCTACTCTGTCTGTACTGAACTCTACTCTGTCTGTACTGAACTCTACTCTGTCTGTACTGAACTCTACTCTGTCTGTACTGTACTCTACTCTGTCTGTACTGTACTCTACTCTGTCTGTACTGTACTCTACTCTGTCTGTACTGTACTCTACTCTGTACTGTACTGTACTCTACTCTGTCTGTACTGAACTCTACTCTGTCTGTACTGAACTCTACTCTGTCTGTACTCTACTCTACTCTGTCTGTACTGTACTCTACTCTGTCTGTACTGTACTCTACTCTGTCTGTACTGTACTCTACTCTGTACTGTACTGTACTCTACTCTGTCTGTACTGTACTCTACTCTGTACTGTACTGTACTCTACTCTGTACTGTACTCGGATGTCTGTACTGAACTCTACTCTGTCTGTACTGAACTCTACTCTGTCTGTTCTGTCTAAGCTGCTGCATGATGAGTGGGCCAGATATGGAGCCTTCTACAAATACCAACCTGTGGACCTCATCAGGTATCAACATAACTACATGATTACTACATGACATTATCATTGGGTGTCGGC